>NW_019385364.1:170989-183793 GCF_000671375.1 Centruroides sculpturatus
TAAAACAAGTGAGTATTTTCAAGTAATTACAAATTCATCTTCAGGGTTAGCAAATCACACTTAAATTTAAATATAGAATATATTTAAATTAATATATACAACAAATAATAGTTGAAATAGTAATATATAGTAATTACAAAGGTAAAATAATAAAAAATGCATTGATGTGAGTTTTTATAAATATATCTATAATTGGTTCAGAAAGTTCTTGTACCATAGATGTTTCTTGCAACACTTGGAATCTGATGTATGGTTGCAGATCATCAAACATAAATTCCATTGCTCATTTCTATCTCTAAACACTTATCTCTTGGTAAGCTGTCAAGGGTGAAGTTGTTTTCATAAAATTAGAAAAAGAAATAAGTTATATTCAAGTAGAACTTAATTCTTATAGTAAAACTGTACGTTGATATATTTCTTGACAAATCATTAAAACGAACATAAATTTAGACGTTATTGATATCAGAATTATTAAGTAATAAATGAGCTAGCTCTGCAACAAATTAACTATACATCATTGATACTGTTAACAAAAATTTCACTGAGGAAAATAGCAAAAACATGAAAATGAACTTTGACAATTATCAAACTTAAATTTGCTAAAATTCTTTATTTTGAATGAAAAAATTATTACTTTAATTAATATTTTGATATTTAAAGTTACAAAAGACAGAGAACTCCAGAATAGTTTTAATCAAATATCATTTTATTTATGATTTGATGTATTGCAAATTATTCAATGTTTATCATTGAATAAAAATTGTTTTCAAGTAGATATTTAATTTTGATATTCAATTGTGAAATTGTCACTTAAACTAATTTAATATTAAATTTCACAAATGATAGTACAGGTACTACACCTCTGAATTTCTGTCAACTGATGTCTGGCACCTACTCTGATCAGAACAAAATTATGAAAGAACTTGAAATTCCTGTGGCCACCAGATTAGTTTACTGGATAGCCACAAATAATTTATATTATTTAGACTACACTTGTTGGTGGTGATTTTACAATTTTTTGTTATTCTTAGTTTATTTTGCTTAAATTTAACCCTAGCTATGGCTCTTAACAGTGTGTCAGTGGGATGTCAAGTGTAAACACCAGTCCATATCAATCCAAGATAAAATATCTAGCAGTCCAAGGTATACTTTAGACCAGTGTTTTTCAACCTGTGGGTCGCGACCCCCAGGTGGGTCGCAAAGCCATACACGGGGGGTCGCGGGTAAAAGAAAAAGACAAGTGTTTGTAGGTCCTACACTACAATAAAAAAAACTACAATTTCAGTGAGAAAGCTGTTTATTTTACAGTACAATTAGTTTTTTGATCGATATTTAAATCTCAACAGAAAGAAAATTAAATACGTAGTTTTTAAAATCACTGACATAGTTTTAATATGCTGTGGGGGGTCGCCAGAATTTTTTAAACTTGTAAAGGGGTCGCATATTCAAGAAGGTTGAAAAACACTGCTTTAGACACATGGGAGGTGTATAATTAGTGGGTTAGAGGTTGTTGATAGATTACTATTACATGTGACCAGTCTGTCTGGCAAATGGCTAATCTTTGGAATCAGAGATATGAGAAATTTAATGGTGTATTTGTAATAATTTTGTAGCACATAAAGGAAACAAACCAGCATTTAGTATTGTTTTCTAATAATTTGGATAATAATTTTACAACTTATTTATTTGAAGCAATCATAATAGATTACACTCAAATGTAGATTTCTCTGTGATATTTAATTTTTATGTGATATATTCTTATAAAATTAGTTGAAATTGCTGTTATATGCTATAATATGAAATTTAAAATAATAAGTACAGAGAAATATAGATATTGTTAAGTTGATTTGTAATTACTACTACAAATATATGCCAATGGAAGTTAATAACAGTTGCATTTAATTCATATAGTTAGTATATTCAAGCTGAAGGGATGCAAATGCATTATCTTCAGCTTGGAAATACATCATTGAAAAAAGATTAGGACATAAATACCCTGAATTATGTATCCCCCTATAATCATATTTGGCTTTTGTGTTATAGTGTATTTTATATTTTTTTTGTAATTTTATTGTTGTTTGTATTTTGTTAAATAAATAAATTATGAAAAAATATAAGGTAATTCATTTAACTTTAAATTTGTATTTAGAATACTTCAAAAGTTAAAATTTAAATGGAATGTTCTATTTTTGGAATATTTTATAAAAATGGATTTAAAAACCTGATAATGACCTCTGGGAGTAGGCTGGAAACATTTGTTAATAAAAAAATTTCTTTCAGCAAATGCACAGGTGTAGTAAATTTGTAATTTATCTCTGTTGAGTACTTCTGGATTGTATTAGTATATTCTTAAATGAATTGGTAATTTTTATTGTATAGGTTTGTTATATACAATTTTTAACAATGAGAAGGAAAATGAAATTAGTTTTTCCTATTATATTTATGTCTTGACTATCAAGAAAATTTAATGGTGTGCCAGTTTTTTTAAATGCTAATTAGTGGACAGATTAATATTATATTCTATAATTTCTTGTATTTTTAATATCTGACATATACACTTCCTTGAACTTTTTTTCATTTAATTATATTTTCAGCTAATATGGCATTGGATAAAAGTATAACAATATTGTGTAAAAAATGTGGTCAGTTTTGTTGCTCTTCAGAATTGTAGATTAATAGGTTAAAGTTTAAATTTATTGTAATAATACATACATCAAAATAAATTTTTAATTAAAATAAAAAATCACTTTGTATTGGGAAATTGACATTAAGTTGTATAAAAATAGCAATTACAGGGTAAGTTTATTCCCTGTATTCACTCTTCCTACAATAAAAATTAAAGGAATTATATTTCTTTGGTGCATTATTATACAATTACAATTAAAATTTATTTATTTGAATAATAGCATGTTTACATGTTTCTTTTATTAAAATATAAATAAATTGATTCACTAATATTTTTTCTAATAGGTATTTTCATGTTATATTTTTCCATTATTCACATATGCATTTTATATTTAATTTTTTAGATGTAAATAAATTATGGAAATAAAAAATTGAAAATTGCTTCAAAGAACATCTGTGTGGGATTGATTTTCAATTTTAATTTTTTATTACAATTTTACTCTAATTTGTATCTATTATTTAAGAATCATGTTTTGATTCACTTATGAGAAGCTTCAGAACATTCAAGTACATTAAGATTTTAATTTTTTCTCCATAATTTAAGTTATAAATAGTTTTTAAAATGAAACTCAATATGATATTAAAAACTAGTGATTTTTAAAAAGTTGAATTCCTTTAATGTTTATCTGATACTTTAATAGCTTTGTAGTGTTTACTTAATTATTTTATGTCTTAATTCTTTTACTGTAACTTTTTAGGATACAGAATTTCCCGGTGTTGTCGCTCGACCCATAGGTGAATTTAAAAGCAGTGCTGAATATCAATACCAGCTGTTACGCTGTAATGTCGATCTGCTAAAAATTATACAATTGGGTTTAACATTTCTTGATGAGGAGGGCGGAACTCCATCTGGCTACAGTACGTGGCAGTTCAACTTTAAGTTTAATTTAACGTAAGTAATGCACAAATATAAAAGTTTAAAATCATTACCTACTTTGCAAACATGATAATAAAAATGTAGGCTGTATTAACTTAATAAAAATTTCTTTTCTTAATCATTATAGTTACTATTTTTTTTACATTTTTAGAAGATTTAGCTTCTATATATTATGATTTGATTGCTATTTTTGACATGATTCAAATAATCTGATGGTATCAACGTTCAACCATTATTTGATGCAAAACAATGAAAGCCCATTGTTTATTAGCTTGAAGAAAAATTGAAAATTTTGAAACAAATAAAATGCCTTTAAACTGATAAAACTGATATATATATATATATATATGTGTGTGTCTGTAATGTTTATTACAGAAATATACAGTCAAATTCTTTTATTACATTATTGGTTTATATCAGTTATTCCTAAAGTGATCAATATCAACCCCCAGAGGTCGACTCCAACCTGCAAGGGGGTCCATGTCAGTGGAAAAAAATTTGAGGGTCCATGAGAGTGGATCCCATTTAGGCAGGCCGTCACCAAAATTTTGGCTTCCCGTAAATGAAATAACACAGATAGTACTTACGTAGGTACTTATGTAATACTTTCTTATAATAGACTTATAAATTTCCTAATTATATGTATATTTCATAAAATTGTGTAAGTAGGCTATTTGCTTTGTGGTCGCAGTATGTGTAACTTGTAAAACATGCACATTTGATACCACTAGCAATGCTTTTCCAGACTTGTACCAGAGCTTTGCAAGGATGGGGCAGACTTGAACCAATTGTGCTTGCATGGACTTGTTTAATTTGTCAATTATAAATATGAATGTCAGAGACAAACACAGTTCATTTGTTTTCTGAATTTTGAGAAGAAAAGTGTTAAGCCAATATTTTCAAAAATATAAATAAATTACTAGGTACAGGTACATATTAGTTAAGTGAATTAATGTCATCTTGTTTGGAAGTATGGCAGAAAAGTAAGTAATTTTTTTTTATAAAATTTTCTTTTTGTAGTTTCTCTGATTGCATAAAGACATTGTTAATGACTTGAGTGTTGCCACAGGCCAGTTTTCACCCAGACAAGCCTGTTTTTAAATTCATGGTCTGGATTAATTATTAATTTGTCCGGTTTTTGTAGAAATTGTGAAATTATTATGAAACAAAATAAATTTATAAAAATATTTGCAAATATTTTATTTTAATGGTTAATGACTAACTTCACACACCCACCAAAACTTATCCCCATCTTTTCGCTAGGCTAAGTGACAGAAATGTTCTTTTAAAATTCTAACTTGCAAATATTAGGTTTGTTTGAACACAGTTCCCAACTGATTTAAAATTGTCATGTGCATTGTTCAGTTCTTGGCTTTAAAATGACATTGCATGTGTCTCATATTTATATTATGTATTGTATTTCATACAATGTATCTTTTATAACTTAATAGTATTTATGTTGGTATGTATTATTATTTATCATTCTTACTTTTATGTATTATTTTTGCAATTAATATCGACATCAGACTGTTATTAATTATTTTTGGATATGCCACATGTGATTATTGTCTTACTTTAATAATATATCATGTACAGTACATGTTTACCTTCTAATAAAAAAAAAATATTTATTTTCTTCTCACAATAAAAAAACCTAATTTTTTTATTTCTAAGTATAACACCTTAATTTTAAAATGTCCAGGTCAGCAATTTTGAAAAGGTGGCAACATGACTTGAGGTAAAGATTGTTCAATATTCAAGTCAATTACAACTAGGTACACACATATTCATTAATGGTTTCCTTCCTATCTTTAAAGACAAGGTCTATGATAGGTACTGTACATGAACTGTACATGATTTCTCTCTATCAAATCTATATAGAAGTTCCCTGAAGATTAAAATAAGGTTTTACACTGGGAATCAATTTTGATTGCTATGTATTATCATATTTAAATAGCTTAATTTTTGTCCACAGATAAATGCTACTAAAAACGGCTGAATCTAAAAAAAAAGTGTTGGTAGTACAGAGTTTATTATTTGACGTTTGACTTCATTCCCTCATTTGTCGGACAAACACCTGCCCATGTGACTTTTATACAACAAAGTATTAAGCAATGACGCTATGAAAGCATTCAAGCTGGAGGATCATCTGAGAAGGTATCACCCTGATAAAACAGGTAAAGATTTGAAATACTTTCAAACACTGAAAGAAAAATTTCAGAAGAGACCCACAGTGGACAATATGTTTGCTTCAACGTCAAAAAGAGACAATGGTGGTTTGTGGGCGTCTTACAATATCTCACTACTCAGCAAAATCAGAAAAGCCGCATAGTATCTGGGAACAGCTAATTTTGCCAGCCATTGAAAAGGTTTTAAAAACTGTTCTACACAAACCTCCATATGATATACTCAAAAGAATTCCTTTGAGCACTGCACAGTTCAAAGATGTATCGATGAAATGAGTTATGATGTTGAATGCTTCTTGTGTAATTATCTGCAAATGACCCATTTCTCCATACAACTGGACAAGTCAACTTTACCTGGTAATGAAGCACTACTATTGGCATATGTTTGTTTTGTTATGGACCAAGAAATCCATGAACAACTGCTCTTCGCAAGGACTTTAACAACAGATAAAGGCAAATCAATATTTAATGTTGTTAGAGATTTTTTCCATGGAAAAAGCAATCTCTTTATCAAATATAATATCAGCAGCAGCAGCAGCAGATGGAGTCCCTGCCATGTTTGGGCGCTATTGTGATTTTATAAGCCATTTAAAGCAAAATGTACCCGGGGTGTTTGCAATTCACTGGGTCGTCCATTGACAACATTTAGTTGCAAAAAACCTTAGTGACAGATTGCATCAATCTCTTCAAATCGTCATAAACGCAGTAAACAAAATTCAGAGCGCTGTGAATTCTAGGTTATTTGCACAGTTATGTGAAGAAAGTGACAAGAACTTTTATCGATTACTCCTTCACACTGAAGTACTCTGGCTATCAAAAGGCTTATGTTTGACAAGATTTTTTCACTTTTTGAGACTGTTTTAGAGTTTTTGTATGCTGAAGATCCCATTTTAAAAGAAAAATTAAACAAATGGAAACCAGACATTGCTTATTTAAATTAACAAATTTCTTTACTAAATTTATTGAGATTAACATTCAGTTACAAGGTGACAGTGTGAATTTGATAAAAACAAAGTCCATCATTGTGGCTTTACTTGCCATAATGAAACTAATGAAGCAAAACATTGGACGGTGTGAATTTTCCATTTCCCAATTTGGTACAGACAAACTGCCAGGATGTTCAGCATATGTTGAACATTTAAATGTCTTTTACACAGACTTTGCAACTAGGTTTGAAGATGTATTGACTATGGTAATGCCACAGTTATCAATCCATATGCTGGCATTGAAGAAACGGATGTCATGTTACAAGAAGAACTGATCAGAATAAACACTTACGAAGAACTACCAGCAATTCTGGCTTCAGAGAGACATACCTGTTACATATCCTGCATTATGGACTATTGCAAGAAAGTTTTTGATAGCTTTTCCATTTTCATACCTTATGGAAAGGAGTTTCAGCATGGTTGCCAATCTCCTTACAAAAATCAAAACAGGTTGGAAATCACTCACTGAGGAGATTTAAGGTTAAAGCTCATTAAATTGGAGCTAAATATTGAAATTTTGCTGTCAAAGCATCAGGCTCATCCCTCCCATTAAAAGCATTGATTTTTTTGTGTATTTATTTTATGCAAAAATGTTACTAGATTTGCATTTTGTCATTTTAATTAATAAATGTATAACTATAAAACTTAACATATTTTTTTATTTTTAAATTTTCCACTGTACAGTAAACCCTATCAAAGTGAGTAGCTCTGTGTCAGCTGTCAAAAATACATTTAAAGTTGATGAATTTGTAAAAAAAAATCAATATTAGGAAAGCAGGGGTGTCACAGTAGGATCATGTAAGAACACTATTCTCACCTTTTTTTTGAACTAGTAATGGTCGCTATTGCAAAAAGACAGTTGAGGAAATGACCATTGGATTTTGAATGCATAGCCATTGATTGGTTGGCACATCATCACACCACCAGCAGACCACCGACAGAGCAGCTAATTACTGATTGGTCAAAGATCACACCAGGCTGCATATTTGCATAGTGCTACGGCCAGTAATTGCTGATTGGTCGTTTAACCCGATGTCCACAACTATAAAAGGGTTAATATCGAAGCAGGAGATTTAAGTTCACTTTAGCACAGGAACTTCGGGAAGTTTGCTTTGGAACTTCAGGATATACACTAAGTTTGTCGTAAATCTTCAAGTGTGCATCAGAGTTCGAGTCAAGTCTGGATTCGTCTCGCTGTCTGTTCTTCAACCGTCGGAAGAAGGTTACTTCTGGCCAACAACTTGTCGATTCGTTGTAAGGTGTCTTCTTGACAAACCAAGATCAGCATATTGAACTGTCTGAACTTTGTTAATATTATTGGCCTACCACCAATAGTGAAACAACAAACTTTTTAAACTTCACTAGGGGGTCTATCCAAAACAGAAAAAAACAGCACATGGTCTATGGGACAAAAAAGTTTGGGAACCTCTGGTTTATACGAAGTCCGTGTTAATACAAAATAGATTTTTGGATCCTCAAATGAGGATAGGCATTTTAATGTTATAAGTGTGCTGCAGTCTCCTGAATTCAATAACAGTTATATTAAGTCATTTAATATAAAATGCACTGCTTTTGGCTATTCCAAAGTCACACGAATCAGAGTGGCAATTTACAAACCACATAATGATTTGAGATGTATTTTTCACTTTTAACGTTGACCACAATACTTTTGACATTGATGTTATCATTGTTATTGGCAGTGCAAGTATAGTAAAACTTCTCTAACTCAAAGCTACAAAGGGCAAGAAAAAGCTTTAAGTTGCAGATGATTTGAGTTAGAGAACAATAGAGTGAAAAATACTGATTCTGAATATATTTGTATTTTGCCTCTATTATATAGACAAAATTTGATTGTTTTTTGTTTTAAACCACTTATGTAACACCTTTCAGAAAAATGTTTTATGTAAATATTGGAATCAAACATCTTTTCAAGTACATCTTGTTAAGAGAAAGTGAGAAGTCTTCTCACTTTGGACTGGAACATTGTCTGCCAATGGGTGCTGGACAGTAGATATAACTGACTCTTTTCTTGGAAATCCAATAATTAGGATCTCTTTGGATAGAATAAATATTAAAATTTGAGTCAGAAGTTGAAAGCAACATAAATCGGTGTCGGAACAGGACCATGAAAACCTTTGTCTTTGAGAAAATTCAAGTTGGAGATGTTAAATTCCTATGTTATTCCTTTGAGACCTACCAAATACTTTGTTTTCTTTAAGTTAAAGAAATATGCAATTTACAGATGTTTCAGTTACAGAAGTTTTACTTTTTTGTGATAACTCAATTATGAAGTTTTACTGTATATAACACATCAATGATGATTATTCCAACTTGAAAAATTACACTTTTTCAATAGTCAATGCTATGTACAGATTGGCAATGCCAAATTAGTTAAGACAATTGACATGCACATTGAAAACCATAAGTTAATGGGATTGGGAGATGTTCAATAAAAACTCCTACAAAATTTTACAAAGTATTTATTTTTAATTATTTTAATAATGAAATAATGAAGCAGCTGAATTACAATATTAAATACTGTAAGTAGTTCATATTAAAAATAAACAATTTCTTTGAAATCCCAGCAAATAAGTTATTTTTAAATTTGTAAAAGGTTTACGTGTATTTATTCTTAGATTCAATTTAAAGGTTACTTCAGCTTTTTATATCTAGTAGCTGTAGTCATCATTGTACAGAATCTAACTGATGATGAAAAATGAGCATTGATTCTTTCTTCAAGCCACTGTAGATGAGGGTGCACATTTCTAGTGATTACATTGATTTTTAAGCCACTGTATCTCAATAAAGTGTATCTTTTGCAATTTGGTGGTATGGCCATTGACTTGTAAAATATACTTATAGCCATGCCTTCAGTTTGTTTAAAACTCAGATGTATGTATTTGGGTTATCAACAAATTAAAAAAAAAAAAAAAAACTAATTTTTAACAAATTATTAAGAATACAGTAGAGCCTCGAAAACTCGGCACTCAATAACCCGGCACTCCAGATAACTCGACCACACCCTGGCAGGGCAAAAAAATCCTTATTTAATTCATTTTCATGATAAAGACAGCTTTATGCCTCATAAAGTATTTTTCTGAAGTCTGTCTTATCAGGTAAATTACTGTACACAGTGTATTCATTAATTTTCATTTTCATGTAGTAAAGGCTCTATGCATTTACTACAGCAAAACACCCACAACTTGTTTTAAAGATTTTGCATATCTTTAGCAAAAACATTTAAATTTTCAAAGCCTACTATTTTTCCTAATTATTTTTAAAATTCCAAGTATTAATAGTTTCTTAGAATTACTTTGGAATAAAAGAAGTAAATACTGCGATGTAAGTAGCATATGTGCATTTATTTCTTCTGTACTAACAAAGTTGTATGTAGGAAGAAATAAATAAAAAAAACTAAATACGAAAACTTTTATCTTTCTTATTTAACTTTTCAATACAATATTTGGTTATACATCAATTTTTTTTTTATTATATTCTGAAGGAGATTTTACATAATTTGGTGGCCCCTGGCAAACTTCCTATGGACCCCCAGGGGGGTCGCGGCCCCCTGTTAAGAAACACTGCTGTAAAAGATGTGCAAATTGTGTTTCAGATCTCTCAGACTCATTAGATGGCAAAAACTGACATCCTTTCCATTCTCACAAATGCTTGATGGGTGACAGATCTAGAGATCAGGCAGGCCAAGGAAGTATGGCAGTGTGATAGACATTTCCAAGAACCCTAGCTGTATTCAACTGAGCATTATCTTGGTGGAAAATGACTGTTTGCAAGGCAAGTGAGCATTATCTTGGTGGAAAATGGCTGTTTGTGTGAAAAGCAGTGAGGGCACAGGATTTCCCAAACATACTAATGTTCCATCAATATCTCTTGCATTCTGACTAGGAGCAACTGATTGTCATATAAGATGGCTCTTCAAACCAGCACATCATCAGTGGGGCAGTGTACTGTTCAACAGTAAAGATGGGATTGAAACACTCACCAGTGGTCCACACAAAAAGTAGAGTCATCTATTACCAAACAGAATTGGGATTCATTGCTAAAGACAATATGCTACCAATCTGTTGCAATCTATGCTTCTCTGACACAGCAGCACTGTAAATTAAGCTAATGATGTTGGGATGCTAATGAAAGGTGGTGTAGCAGTTGTTATGCATGCAAAATTGCTTTTGTTAGTCACCTGCTACAATATGGAAAGACATGGGGCTTCCATCAACAGATTTCCACCATAAATGTTGCGGACTTAAGTAAATGATGTTCTTTCTAGCTAGGAAGTAATGAGACAACAGTCAAGGTTTATCATAACTCAACTCCAAAACTTAAAATAACTGAAACAAAATGTAAGTAACTAAATAAAATTTCCTCATTTGTTACCTCACACTGTACACAAAGAAGAATTTTTGATTACCCAAATTTTAAAACTTGATATTATAAATCCCTAGAAAATCATTATCAAAATATTTGATAATTTTTCAGTTTAGTTATTTAATGTATGATGAGTTTAATGATATAGTTCATTCAAGTTTTTCTACAAATGTTATTTTCAAAACTATAAAGCATTGACTGCTTCAAACTGTATTAGGTTAGAATGTTTTCAAATGGGCTACAAATTATAGCTAAAATGTACTCTTGTGGGCATAAAACAAATATTTGTGTAAAAATTAAATGATGTAAACCTACATTGTACTTGAATATGTTATGTGAGTTTAAATAAAACTGATGCTAATACATTTATTAATGTTTGAATGGACCTATTAATAGGCATTTTTACCAAAAGCAGGTAGCAGTTCACACGTGTCTGTGGGCCATATGTTGTGTACTTCCAGTGTAAGGAAAAAATAGTAAACACAATACAGCACATTAATCTAATTCATACTCTGTATAAGTAACAGTTTATAGAAAGTATTATCAAGATATCTAATTTTGCAGAAGTTTTTACTACTTGTGACCTTTAAGAAAGAATTGTATTTGGAAAAGGTTAATTAAATTTCCATAATGTATTTTACAGACTAAGATAATGAAAATAAAAATGCACAGTTTAAAATTTTTATAAAAACTTTTTTATATTTGACCTTTAAATTTAGTTTACTATCCCACTATCTTTTCAAATCAGTGCTTAGATAAGCTAATTTTCCAAGTACAGCTAAGTTACTTTTATAATTCTTGATTTTATATATTTGTACTGATATATGTGTATAATGAGGATATGTTTAACTGCAATAATACATTTGTGCAATAGATTTCTCAGTATAATTGAATTTTATCTGCAGTAAAACCTCTAAACCTTGAATTTGAAGGGACCAAAATATGGCCAGTTCAAGTTATGGAGAGTTCTCCATACAGAGATATATGAAAAATAGAAAAATTTTTATTCAGATAAAAAGTACAAAGCAATAGAATAAGGGATGCAGTTCTGTGATATATTTTACTTACTTGATTTTATTTCCATTAGTGAAATGTTGATATTCTTGATAGTTTTCCAATTATCATTATTTTAGTTTTACTGGTCAGATTGAATGTTTTTGAGTTTAGAAATTAATAATGACAATTTTTTCCCCAAGGTGAAACATGAATAAACAGTGAAGAATTTTTTTATGTTTCTTCAATTACTCTTATGAACTTTTAGAGTTCAAGTTCCTAGTTTTTTATTGTCTACAATGAGGGCAATATCTGAATACTGTATTTCATATTATTGATTATTGATCAGTCAGAAAATCATCCCTCAAGGTATTTACGTTTTTGGACTTGGGACCTTGAAATATTGAAAAATGAAAAAATTTTGAGTTTTTTTTTTGTATATATAGGTTTTTATGTGTTTGTTTGTATGTATGTATGTATGTATATATGTGTTTGTGTGGGAGGGCATGATTTTCTTCACTCTTTAAATCTTAATAACTCCTGTGCGTTTTGTCAAAATTTTCTAAAATTTTGCAGGGAGGTTCATGTATCAGAGGATTGATGCTATTAAATTTTGGGAGTAAATATTTTACCAGAGGATAATTCATCCTATATGATGATCTCAGCATGAGCATCATCAACTGGTAACAGTTTT
>NW_019385364.1:187250-308474 GCF_000671375.1 Centruroides sculpturatus
TACAGTAGAGCGTCGTTTATCCGAATCAATTGGGGACTGGGGTTGTTCGGATAACTTATTTTTCGGATAACCAATTATGTACGAAAAAATATATTAATTTATCCCGTGTTGAAATTTTTCTCCGTTGCGTGTCGCTTCGCGTTGAATTTTCGTCGATGTTAAGCCTAACAAAGACTATTGTATCATTAAAAATTATTTTTTTATTTTGTACAAACAAAATAAATATATTGAAAAATATAAAAACAATAAAAAATTATACTTCAGAAGTTAATTTAGTATGAAAAACGTAAAATATTTGAGTAGCCCAAGACGTAGCCAAAGATTGCAGCTCCACAGCACTGGCGAAAATTTAAATTTGCCGACTGGAATTCTTTCGGATAATTGACGCTCTACTGTATATCATAAAATTTAATATTCACTGTTAAAAATTCATTTATGCTGCTAATTAAATGTAACTTTAAAAAATTTTTGAAATTATTTTAATTCAAATATTAACTGAAATGATACTTATAATTTGGTAATTATATAAAATTGCAAAATTTAACCCTTGTAAATCATGAAAAGTTTGTATAATGAAAGCAAAAAATAATTGATCAATTTTATAATTTATTAAAATGAATTGTATATATCAATACATTTGGAAAGTAAGTACAGTTGTGCTATTAAAAATCAATAATTTATTGTCAACAAATGTCTTAATTAGATATACAAATGTATGTATATAATTCGTCTGTGTAATCCAAAAATTTCTGGTAGACGGACTCACAGCAAAACTTTTAGTTAGGAACTCACTTTTATTCTTTAAAAAATGACATATGCATTTCAGGTTGGTACATACATCCAACCCCTCCTCAGTGCTAATTTTTCAAAAAACAATAAAAAGCTGTAATAATCAGTATATGACATCACAAACATTACAAAATATTTCTACATACTTACTCTTAAAAAATAAAATTTGTGTGTGGGCTACCAATACATCTAAACACCAACAATTGTTTCTCACCACTTAAAATTATTGTACAAGTTTAAAGAGCACTTGAAGTGTTTGCATTACATCACTTCTAAAACCAAATTACATTATGACAATTTTGTAGACTTAATAAAAGCATGAAAAAACAATACATTATATACCTTTAAAATATGAATAGTATACTAACAATCCAATACCTTGCAATACATTAAAATCCTTCATTTAATCAATTGCAATAACTTCATTATTTATTACTATGTAACGCCCTCTATCATTTTTACCAGCGGGAATCTATTTGTATACCATCAGAAATATTTATTAAATTATTTTGGTTTTTCTTAATTTCTAAGTGTTCCTTAAATTTACGTTTATATATGTCCTTTTCATAATGCAAAATTTTAATCTTATTGCGATTAATTTTACAGTTATTGTTTTTTGTGTGTTCATACCATGGTGAATTTTTGTATCTCAACCTAATAGCCGCTTCATGTTTTTTTATTCTTACATCTAATATATGTCCTGTTTCTCCTATATAACTACAGGTATACCTCGACTTACGTCGTTCCCGATTATATGTCGTTTGTCAAAAAAGTATATGGAAAAATAAAAATCAAGTTTAAGTCATTTTATTCCACTTTACGTCTGTCTGCCACAAATATTGAAGTCATAATATAACTAGAAAAGCATTTAAAGCACATAAAATCATATTATAATATATACATTTACAAGTATATACTGTATTTATAGTACATGCATTCATAAACTTAAATTACTTTTTTCTGTACTATATTAAAAACTAAAATTTGTAAGCTTAAAATAGATCCTTATTAACCATATATTATTAAAAATGCATTAATAAATAAAATACAAAACGGGAATTGGTAATTTATGGTTTAGCCTAGTGGCAAGTAGATTCGGAGACAAGTAAATTCGACTTACGTCGTTTTCCTGGAACCAGTTACCGACGTAAGGCGAGGTATACCTGTACATGGATTCATACAGTTACATTCTAATTTATATACAACTCCTGTCTTTTTTAGAGGATCTATATTTTCATGGTTGCTTCTATTCAAATATTTAGAGACATTATTTGTAATCTTATTGGTCAAAGATGGGGCCAAACATATCTTATCATTCTTAAGAATATTACTGAAATTTTCAAATATACCTTTTATGTATGGGAATTTTTTATATATTTTTTCATAATTATATTTTGTATTATATCTATTTTTTAAAAAGGTTGTTCTCCACTTATTAATTTTGAATTTCGGGTAATCATTCAGGATAAACTTAGTATCTAATTCTTCTAATTTAAGTTTAATATTATGTTCTTCTGTTATACGTGTATATATATTTTTTAATTCCATAAGGTATGAATTCTTTTTTATATAGTCTGGTATATAGGAATTGTAATTAGTGGTTTTTTTAACATCACATAATTTTTTATATGTAATAAATTCAAATTTTTCAGTGTTATTTATAATAGTGATATCAAGGTAATTTATTTTTTTGTTTTCTTCAAGTTCAACGTCAAATTGTATATTTTTATTTATATTATTGATAAAAGAATGGATAATATTTTTATTAGTTAAACTACTATTGTATATTATTAAATAATCATCTACATATCTCATTATTAATTTTATACCTTTAATGTTATTGATTTTCTTGTCTATATTAATCATTGCTAGTTCTGCTAATTTTGGCCCCATCTTTGACCCCATACTGATACCATCAGCCTGTCTATAAAACTTATCATTAACCTCGAAATAATTATTCTTATATGCAAAATACACCAAATCAATTAAATTTTTATCTACATTCAATTCTATTAAACTCTCACTTATTAACTCCCAATTTATATTGGGATACATATTTTTTATATCTAGGCTCATTAATTTATCCATATTTTCTTTTTTTATCTTTTTTATTCTATTAATAACCATATCAGCATTATCAACACAATAAATAGAATTTTCAATATGTTTTAACTGTTGTTTAATATACTGATCTAAATTATAAAGGACAGAAAATTTAAAATCAACAATTGGTCTAAACTTTTCTTCTTGCTTATGGGTTTTTAATCTTATATTTAGTTTTGAGTTCTATTATTTTTAGGATCCAGTATATAATTTTTATTTGTATTACTAATATTATTGTTCTAAATCCTAAACGTCAGATTGTCTATATCCTAAACTATACAAATGTAGTTTAGGATATAGACCAGTGTAGATATTCTCAACCGCTGTGACACGGCACTTTAGTGTGCTGTGAGATTTTTGAAGTGTGCGCCTCTGCAAATATCCATACATAAGCAACATCAGACAAGTAGTTCAATTAGTTCTACCTTCCTAGGACGCGTTTGGAAATTGTAACAGGTGTTACCGGTAACTGCCAGTAGTTACCAAGGCGTTTAGAAAATGTGACCTAAATAACCAACTACATTTAAAAACCACTGTTATGACGTCACCGGTTGTCCTGTGGTACTTACCAAAGTAACCGTGTGTTCCACCAAATTTTTAAATTATTAAAAGTGTACTGTGACGAAAAAAAGGTTGAGAATCACTGATATAGACATATCCTAAACTATATTTGTGTATAGTTTTCTCCATTATTGAAGTATTTATTGTGATAGGGCATCATATTCTGTATTTTCTCCTCTTCATAGAACAGGACTACCTGTGAAATAGCCATTCTGCATTGCTTCTTTGATATAACTATTGGTAAAGGCTGGCCAGCAAAAACTTTTTCAGATACATAAACAAATGAAAATTAGTTGTTCTAAGTCTTGTCTGTAGGGAGAATGTTCCATTTGTTCCCAGCCAAATGCATGATGCATTGGAGCAAAAGCGTATGGAACCAAGCATTGTAGGACCTGTTTCTTTAACATTCCATTATTCATGGCAATTAAACCTCACAAATCTATGATAAAGGTTTCCAAGTTTCACATTTCTTGCATTCAAAAGTGAATAACAGACAATATTTGAAAGTTTGTTGCCCACTCCATTGTCTTGAACATGTAAATACACAGAAAAATATGTAAACATAATCTAATGTTTTCATAATGACACTTGTGGCTTGCTGATAAATGAGAAAAATCACAATGCATGTAAAAAATCACACTGCAGTGCTGCAGTGGAAATATTTATAAATGGTACTCATTTTCTGAATATACTGATAGTATTTAACTTTTCAATATTGCATTCTATTGGATTTGTCTTCATATTGGAAGGTTGTACATATACTCTACATCAAAATGATACAAGTATTATAAGATTTTTACTTGGTTTAAAGCTATTTTGATAAGGTTTAATGAAGCATTTAGGTATCATAAATAGTTATATTCTTATTACAGTGTATTATTAATAAATTAAGTAGATGATTAAAAATGATTAAAAAACTTTATAGTACTCAGATAAGTCTGTCTAGGTGTATCATAATGATAATGCAATTTTGCAATAGTAAGTTTATTGCAATAAACTTATTCCAGTTAAATAATTATATATTGTATAAGTCAGTGTTTTTCAACCTGTGGGTTGCGACCCACAGGTTGAAAAAAACACAAATGTTTGTAGGTCCTACACTACAATAAAAAAAAAAACTACAATTTCAGTGAGAAGGCTGCTCCTGTTTATTTTACAGTACAATTGCTTTTTTGATCATATTTTGGTCTCAACAGAAAGAAAATTAAATATGTAGTTTTTAAAACCACTGATATAGTTTTAATATGCCCTGGGAGTCGCCAGAATTTTTTAACTTATAAAGGGGTCGCGTATTCAAGAAGGTTGAAAAACACTGGTATAAGTTAATAATAATCATTACCGCTATTCTTTGTTTTTACAGAGATGCCAACTATGACAGATTTTTTTGTAGTTTATACAGAAGCTATGATGAAAAAGTATAGGGAATGGTTCAATAAAATTCAAGATTTCAATTTATTCATCAAAATTTATTTTGTCTAATTCAAAGTAATCCCCTCCCACTGCAATGTACTTGTGCCAACATTTTTTTCCAATACTCAAAACATGCTTTAAAGTTATTTTTATGAAACCCCTTCAGGACTCACAGCAAATTTGTTTAAGGTATCAATTGACTCAAACTGGTGACCATAAAGCAGAAATTTTAGTCAAGGAAACAGGAAAAAGTCACATGGTGTGAATACAGAACTTGCACAACTGTGTTGAATTTTTTACCAAAAATTCGTGACAACAAGAGTGTTGTGAACAGATGCATTATCTGGTGCAAAATCCATAGGTTTTATCATCACAAATTAGATTATTATATGTATATGTAATTAGATTATTTTCTACAAATTGCTTCATGCAAATGACACAAAATGTTCAAATAATATTCTTTGTAGACAGTTTGACCAGTCAGAAGGAATTCATCATGCACAACACCAATAGTAAGTTTATCAAATAGTATTACTCAAATAAAAGCCTGTTGACTTTTATTATTAAGACTATCATTTTTGACTGACTTTGATGCAGATTTTTGGTCTCTCTTTATTTTCGAGAGCCATTCTCTCGATTGTTGAGCTGTTTCAGTGTCGAAAGCATAGATCCATGTTTCATCACCCATAATGATGTGTTTTAATAACAGTTCACATCAGGAAAGAATTTCCTTGGCCATTCTAACGTGCTGTTTTTGGAAAAAATTCAACATTTTGGTATGAGTGGAAAAGCGACACACTACAAGCCAAAATGATCTTTTAAAATTGCCTGACAAGATCCAAATGATGCCAGAACATTGTTTAACAATTAGGGATGTTCAGTAACATCCCTAATTGTTAAACAATGATCATCAAACACCAAATCTTTGACTTTGAGCAATATGTTTATCAGTTGAAATGGATAGTCTACCAGAGCATGGTTTTTTTGACACATTCTTTGCCATCCTCAAATGCTGATACCATTCAAACTCTTGTTTTTGGTAGACTATCATTACCAAAGGCTTTTTGCAACATTTTCAATGTTTTTTGTAGCAGTAATTCCATGGTGAAAACAAAATTTAATGCATGTACTTTGCTTGATTACATTTGACATTTTAAAAACTTGCTGGCACAAAAATTCTTTACATACAAAACAAGCATTTATTTGTAAATAAAACAGACAATGACATACAGATTGCTGCTAGATGTCAATGAAAGTCATTGCAAATGGTAGCAAACTCCTGCACATGCACAGTTTAAATGAACTATTCTTGATACTTTTTATTACAGTAGTGAACAAAAAGTATTGGTTTATCTGCAAGTCTGTCATTTACTACCATAAAAATAAGGTTTCTCATTTCCCGGTCTTTTGCTTGTCTTGGGATTCTCGGATAAAAGTGAACTGTTTCCCAGGATAGAAATAATTATTTTTAAGATAAACAAAATATCTTGAAATCAAATGATATAATTATTTTTTATTTTTTAAAGTAATTTAATACATTCTGCAACCTCCAAAATCATATTAATAATACTGTGTAAGATACATATTAAAAATTACTTTTGAATTACGTAGAAATTTTCACAAATAGAAAAAATTATTAATGTTTGCAGGAAACTGCATACAACAACAACAAAAAATGCTTTGAATTGAGTTAAAAATTTAAAAAAAAATGAACTTAGATCAAACTTCTAGCTTAAAAGGTAATTTTCGCTTTTTAAATAAAACGTAATACAAAATATTATGGTAAATTTTTATAATAAGATTTTAAAAAGCAAAGATTGTCAATACTCCAATCACTCAATTTGATTCTTATTTTAGTAATGAAAAGTCCCGCTACCGAGAATGCCCTTTCCAATTCAATTGATGTGAATGGAATTCTGTCTTCTCTTAAATGCATTAAACACATGTTATGTGTTTTTCGCCTGTAGCCTGGAAGATTTCTAGTTCGTTTTCGTGATTGTAGTACCTATTTTGCTCTCTAATATTCTTGATTTACTACCTTTGCTGCTTTAATAGAAACATCATACCCCAATAATTCAGCAGTTTGTTTGTCTTTAATAATCAGGTTTATGAAGAAACATTCAAACTTGCAGACTTCATACTTGTTTGTATCCTTGCCCAATTTGCACAACCTGGTGTTATGCAGTTATTGAAGCTACTGGGCATGGTTAAAAATTAAGACAGCATAAGCACAATTATTCCATATATTACAGGTTCTGACAAGTAAAGAATTTTCAGAGTCTTGCCACAAATAAGCCACATATTGATTATTGACCATTTGTGACATGCCATAATGAGCAAAAATTTAAAAAACTAATAAGTATGTTTAAAATTAATAAATACAAATATATTCTGACCATTTATGAGTTAATTATACTTCTATTTGCAAAATTTCCTCAACCTTAACACAAAATAAGAAAAAAGTGAATTTTTAAGAAATTCCTGGGTTAAAAAAACAACCAGGATCCCATTTGAGAAAACAATAAAAATATACTAAATGACAGACTTGTGGATAACCCTGTAAAAACTATGGAATGATCTTTTATGCTCTTGAATAAGCATGCTAGTACAAGTGGCAGCAAAATGTGTAGGTGTTAGTTAAAAATTTGTTTATGTAGAATTGATATTATATTCTAATCTCAAGCCAATTAGTGCATTCATACCAATGATATGGATTATGACCAGACAGTGGATGCTTCCAGTTTGCAAGCAGTTTACTAAAGATTTGTCTAAAATACAGAAATTTTAACACCGGAATAGATAAATTACCCAACTTCACTGCCTGTAACCGGCATTCTTCTTCTCCAATACAGAGGACTTTGCCTTGTCGTATGTTGATGTAGCAAAGTCCTCTGTATTGGAGAAGAAGAACGCCGGTTACAGGCAGTGAAGTTGGGTAATTTGTCTAAAAGTTGTTCTTGTGTACTATTAAGTAACATGGTTATTGTAAAACCTGTCAGAATGACTCCTGCTCATATCTAAAAATGATGTATTTTCTTGTATTGTTACAATTGGACACACTAGAAAAGTTTCAGCAAAAAACTGTGTATTATGTAGGCAAAATGGCAGATTCCATCAATTATATAACTTTTACTTTATCAAATAAGAAATATTAATATAAAAATTACAAATATAATAAATTCTTAAAGTTTTAAGAACAACTGTGTAATAAAGTGGATTTTTAATTTATATTTTTAATTGTTTGTTATTAATTTTATAATTTGTTTCAGATGATAATTTGAAAACATTAGCTGTTATTTTAAGATAAAATTTTTATTTAAGATCTTAAAATTGGAGCAATGATACCATATCAAAAATGAGATAGATGAGGAACAATGCTCTCCCGTCAAAACTGCCCTCTGCCACGACATATGATTCTGCTATACTCGGCCTTCTTCTTAGATAGGCATTTATGTTATTAGTTCAAAAATTCAGTTTGGGAGTTTCATTTTTGAATCCTGCAATGTCCTTGATGCAACAATGACTTCTTTCATTTAACCTATATTTCTGAACCAGTAACCGTAAACAGATTTAATAAGGTCTTCCCAAACATTTCCAATTATGTTCAAGTCTGGAGACTTAATGGGCTGCTATGAAGTCCAAAGATTATGTTTAGCAAACCAAGACTCTGTTTCCTTTGAAGAATGGCTGTCTTGTTGTAATATATACTTACAAACAACTTTGCTCATTTATATCCAATAAATTACTTTGTATCACTTGTAAGTTTGATTTTGAGCTCAAATTTTCCAGAACAGAGAAAACCACATTGAATTTGCTATTCCATTTAATGGCTGACAAAGGCATTACTAATCCATCATCAGTTTGCCTCTGGGAGAACATTTGCCCATTTTTTCTGAAATCATAGTAGCACTTGATTGAATCTGTTGGGACCATCCAAATTAAATTGTTTTTTATCTGAAAGATGACATTCTTTCACTTTTTCAGTCCATAATGTCATTGTACAAATTCTAATCACATCCTTTTGTGTTGGTCAAAAGAAACTGCTTCTTGAACTTGTATTTTAACTTTAGTGGTTTTTGTAACATTCTTTGAACAGTTTAGCTGCAGAACTGAAACTTGCTGGCTAGCAATATCTCTGTCTCTTGATATTGGCTAAAAGCTATTGGACATCCTCTACTTGTCTTCTTTCTATAATTATTCTCATCTGTGAGAAAATTAATGACAACACGCTTACTTTCGATCAATCAATACGCAACTTTACATTTGGAATGTTCATCTGCATTTCAATTTCTTCAGAAGACAATCTAGTGTCTTTAGTCTTGTGAAAATGTTCAAAAAATTATTGAACTACTACACCATAAAATGCAAATTTGTTGTTATACTACTGTGAGGTGGTGAATAGATAAATAAGATGTAAGAAATTAAAGGAATAGATATGAATTAATAACATTTTGACTCATCTATTATTCACTTATCTGAGCAAAATAAATATTTAATAATTCTTGAGAATCTACTTAATTTATTAATACTGCATTACAACAAGAATATGACTAGCTATGATAAACGTTTCATTAAATTTTATCAGAATAGATTTTAAGCTAGGTAAGTAAGAATCGTATCATTTTGATACAAAGTGTACTGTACATATATCAATGTGGTGTACAGGCTATAATTTTCTGGCATTTTGAAGAGAGAGAGTTAAAAATGGGAAAAAGAAATTTTTTGAAATGAAAGCATCAAATAGGAAAACACACACAACTACTTGGCATAAGTTTGTCAGGTTGTGAAAAAATTCATTTTATTACATTTCAATGAACAAATTTGAAAATTAATAACAAATTATCAACACATTTCATTTTAAAGTATGAAAGAGCAATATTAATTAAACAATACAGGTAGCCCTCGGTTTACGCCGCTGCGCAATTCGCCGTTTCGAGGTGTAATTCCCCGATTTTCCCTATGCTAGACTGATTTTCATTTCAGTGTTGACGTATTTATCGAGCCGCGACATTGTACATTCATTAAAACAAAGATTTTTATTAAATATATTTGTTTTTTCTGTTTAATATTATTGGGTATGTATACATTTGCATTAAATTAATATTAAAATAAACGTTTAGGTACCCACGAGTCAAGATATTAAACTTAATAGTCCAATAAATGGCGTCCGAATCCATAGCGCCAATGAATGTATCCCGTATCAGTTCGTTCAGGAAAACACCTTACGACGCAATAGCACTTCCGGCGATCACAAATTATCGTTAGTGAGACAAATGTACTTCTCGTTGGCCAGACGATATTTATCTCTCCTTAGCCACCTTGAATTTTCCCGCTCAAACTGACCTTATATATGCGCTACGGCGGCCGGTGGTCGACCAATCAGTGTCTTCGTTCGTCTGTAGCTGTACGTCGGGTTAACGCATCCTTTCGACTAAGGAAAGAAAGTTTGACGGATGAAGTTTGTGAGTTAGACAATGTTGGGAGCGAAGTGCAAATGTAAAAAGGAGCATCATACTCGACCATATTCCGAAATTCTTAATGAAAGAAATCAAAAATGTAAACAATTAAAGATGGATACTTTTTTCCGAAAAATGTAAGAAATTCGAAACTAAAATTTTTAAATAAAAACATTTTACTTTATTTTATTATAAAATACATTTTAAAAATTAAACATTTATATATATTTTGTATTATATTGTATTAATAAACAAAATTATTAGCTTATTTTTCACTTATATACAACCTAACCCTATACCTCAGTGTAAATATGGGTTGGTTTTACGCCGATTCGATTTGCGCCGGCTTTTGTAGGAACGGAACTGCGGCGTAAACCGAGGCTACCTGTACAATGAAGATGAATATATTAATAATTTAACATAATGGTAGAATTGAATAAATATTAATTATTTTAACTTATTTCAAAAGATTGGAATAGGTTTTATGAATATTCAGTAATTGCATCATTGTCAAAATATTATTGAAATTAACTAATACAGGAAATCCTGGTTAGTAATCCTGAAAAATAATAAAATGAATCTCTTCGCAACATGACAAACTTATGAAAAGTAGTTTTATTTAGCGAATAAACTTGTCTAACAAAACATATATTATTAGGCAATTACAAGCGAGCAGCTTTTCCCCAGTAAATTTGCTCTTACAGCTTTCATAAAACTCAGAAAAGCATTATTTTTCTCCATCTGATTTTTGTTAGTAAGTTCTATGGCAAGAGAGAATAGATTAGAAGCTATCTACAAGTAACTTTCACCAATTGTTAAAGTCTACGAATGAATTTTTTGTAGTCACATTATTTGTAACTTTGAAACAGCATTTTTTCTTTGGGAAAGAATGAAATTAAATCATTTCCTTTAGGAAAATGTTTTTATTACGTATATTTCCAAAGGAAAAATGTCATCCAATAAATATGCAAGGAAAAATGCATTAATTTTCAACGGTACTCTTAAAAAATTAAGGTTTATTATACTTTTTAAGTATTAAACAGCAAGCTTGCATTTAAATGTCTCTTAAGACAGCGGCGCCGTCACTTTCGACGTGACGTCAGAGGCGCTTTTTACGGTTACGCGACTGTTTTGCTCGGACGATCGGTCAAATTCGCCGCTGGCGATATACTCGTTACGTAGTTCTACAGAACCAATGAACATTTCGTCTACCTCTTTAGGAACGATTATTCCGTAGTTTGTTTTGTAAAATGACAACTTCCATTTGTTGTCTATTTGATAAATAAACGAAAACGAAATCGCGGGCCCGGCAGATATATAAATTTCAATAAAATCGACGATAATCTATCTTACGGCTCCGTTTCGTAATCCCGGCATAGCCGAGACAAGGCCGAAGCGTGAAGCGCAAACGCGCGCCTTCTTTGACTTAGGCCAGGGGTCGGCAGTTTGTCGAGTGAGAAGAGCCACCAAGTTGTAACGGAAAGAGGGTGACAAAAGTACCCGAGAGCCGCGTATACGTAATATACATACGTAGAGAATATGGATTTTTGTGGGAAAATGTTCAAGATGTTGTATTTAAAAATTTACATTAGAACGGTGTCCACGCATGGCTTTTGATAGCTTTACTATATCTGGCAAAATAGCTACTTATTTTTAATTGAATACATACATGACTGTAAATTTTCATCCGTTATTCCGCTTCTAAGAGAGCCGACCCCCGACCTAGGCACACGCTCCTTTCTCGCAAACTTTCGAATACGCACGAGAAACGCCTACTTTCCATCGAAGGGTATAGCATAGAATGACGTCGAGTCGATGATCGAACATGCTTCGATCATCGAATGCGAATTTGCTTGGATATTGCCAAGTTTGCGTCGGCCTTAAAGGCTACGGCGAGCTAGGTAACACGGAAGCAAACCGGTCGACGTCGCACCGGAAGCGACACGTATAGTCCGACTAGAACGTTTAGCGGAGCGACGAAAAGCGTAGTCGAAATCCGCCGTGGCAAGGCCACGCCGCCATTAACCGTAACCCGATCCCAATCTCATAACAGAAACCGATGCGAGTTTAGAGTAAGAATAAGAATTTTAAACAAGTTTCGGTAATAAAGAGTGTAGGCGAGTGTGGTTTTGACTGCCAAGCCGACCGAAAGACACCCGCTACCGAGTCGCCAAAAGAGTGGTAACGATGGGTGACGGACGATACAAATCTAGCGAAGATTTAGTTATTCGTAGCGAAAACCGGATTGCACTAATCGATGGTAAAAAAGAAAAAACAATATAATTGGACCGAATAAACGTTACGTTTATTCGGTCCAATTATATTGTTACGCCGATAATATTTTTTCCACCTCCGTAGGTGTTACGCGAGGGAAAATAAAAATAGTGCGGGCTACATTCGAAACATGTTTTATTTAAAGGTAATTTTCGTAAAATGTCGACCGTGGCCGTTAGATATTAAGCCTCGGTACGGAATAATGGACGAGACGAAATTAATTTTGTTTATAGGATGTAAACTAAAATAATAGAAAATTATAAATTTTAAGATGGGCATTTAAGCGCGAGATATTGTTTGTTGGTCGATCGACCGCAGTTCTTTAAATCGGCATAATTTGAAAAGACTGGATTTTTTCCAGCGGTTACGATTTCGGATACCTCTTAAAACTACTTACCAATCAGAATTTACCCAGCGAAGAATCCGAATTTTTCGAATTATTACACATTTACTTTCCCGCCGTCTACGACGTAAAATACCTGATGAAGAGTTGTAAAAACCTGAAAGGAGGATTGCAAGAAGTTGCCGAACAACTAGAGGTAAATATATTGTACGCCGTTTTCTAACATTAGATTAATGCCGAATTTATTATACACGGTCAAACGACTAAACTGGATAAAAATATAGACATTTTGAAAATTATATACGTAAATCTTAAGCGGCGCGCGTGTAATATTTATATTTACGACGTACGTCACCATCTCTCGTCTCTCACCAGCCGGTCGCTGATTGGCTAATCCAAATGATTAGCCAATCGGCGACCAGAGACTGTAACCAGAACACGGTCCTCGGTTTTCGACCGAGTCGTAACGGGAGGGGGAGAAAACAATCGGTTAACCGCGGGACGAGAAACTTTTAAAAACATTTGACACTAACCGAGTGCTTTTACGGGTGAAAATTAAAAATGTTTATTCGATTATACGGGTTAAAGTCTTTCTTTTTAATTGTTTAAAAATCTCCGTTTTTCCCTCTAGCTGGAGAGAATCGGCCCCCAACATCAAGCGGGAAGCGACAGTCTGTTAACCGGTGCTGCATTTTTTAAAATGAGAGAGGTAAACCATTTTATTAAAAAATATTGGAATAATTAAGATTTCGCGGTAAAAATAAAATGTAACGGACCGGCTGGCTTAAGCGGTATTTATAATACTGTAATACGGTTAAAAGGAGGCAAAATTCGTTAAAATATTTGAGGGAAGCCGAAACATTGCCTACGAATGACGGAAGAATAACAGTTTTCGGGAATAACGGCGCGGAGCGGAGGAAAGCGTTTTGACGGCCGGACTAACGGACTTTGTTTTTTTCGGCAGATGTTCTTCGAAGACAACATCGACGACGCCAAGTACTGCGGCCACCTGTACGGACTGGGCACCTCCTACACCGTCAACGGACAACCCGAAGATGCGCTCAACGTCTCCTGACCGCCGGCCCGCGGTGCGCCGCCCGTCCAATTTCTACCGGGGTCCCCGGCCGGCGGCGTCCCGTTCCGCGGGACGGACTAGGGCCCGCGGGCCGCCTCCCCTCCTCCCGGAGTTTTAACGGCCTTTTCGTCTTTTTTTTGTTTTTTAATCTTCGGCAGACGCCCCGGGGGCGGCCGCCACACGCGCGCGCGCGTCTGTGATATATGGAATTCCATTTTTATTACGTAATTTTTGATAATTTAGCCACAGTCGACCGGGACCACGTCGGGTTTTTAAGGCGAAAGCCGCGCCCCGGCGGATTTTATCAACCTTTATGTAAATAAAAGAATAGTTTTTGTCTGTCCGTGACTCTTCCTCCCTGGCCCGGAAAAGTGCCAAATTTGCCACGTTTTAACGGGCGCCGGACGGGGCGAATTTTCAAAAGTGAAATAACTCGCGTACGCAACACGCATTTTATTACTTTTTATTAGTTTTATCGTTTCTAACCTTCCGCGGTCGGGCAGATTCCGTAAATGGTCGGTCTACCCACGTCGATTAAGCGCCTAAAGACTACATTTGCCACGGTCTCGAGTTCTTTAATCGAAAACACTTGGCTTTTTACACACGCGTGGACATTCGATTCGATCGAAGTGACGCGCGCTGCCGGTGACCGTAAACTATAATACGCCGGGCGACTATCCGCTCGCCCGGCCAATTCTCCGTACAAAATAAAAGTCGACCGCCGATTCTCGCCCCGATCGAGCGCCATTTTTCCCTTCTCCGAAACGTAATACAACTATTCGGCGGGCGGGACGATGTTTCCTCCTGGCGGGTCGGACATTCGCAGCTTGGCCTTGGCTTCGGCCTCCCTCTGCATGGTCTCCAGTTTATCCAGGGTGATGGACTTGAGGGGCATCAGCTTGGGTTTGCACAGGACGAACGAGCGTTCTTCCCGTTGGAACAGCATTCCCTTGGTGGGGATGGCTTCCTTGGCCGGGGCCCTCTCCGTTTTCTCTCCTCGCGACGTCATCTGAAAGCCAAAGTCGATTAACCAAACACTGTCGCTACCGTAACACGTCGGATGTAAGAGCCGTCGCAAACTACAGGATGCGGGAGCTAGCGTACGCTCGCTCGCGCTCCTAAGAGCCGCCGCAAACTACAGGATGCGGGAGCTAGCGTACGCTCGCTCGCGCTCCTAAGCCACGCCTTTTTTCCCATGATGCTTTGAGCCATTTTTGCTAGGTAAGCTACGCGAGCACGAAGCAGCCGCAAACTACACAACGTTTGCTCGCGTAACGTCCTCCACATGACGTGGATTCCACAGATGTAGATTGGCTATAGAACAAGATTTTATTATAACCTATACTTGTAATCAGTCAGTTTTCGTTCCGAACTTTGAAACAGCATGGAAAAAACATGTTTACTAGTTAAGCCTAACTAGGCTTAACTAGCCGAAAACTATTTATACTGTATATTACTATTTACATACAACGGTTATACTATTTTCTTTTCAATACTGAATGTATTAATCATGTAATTTACGTACATCGATAAAATTCTATAATTTCTTTTTCGATATGTGACATGTTTATGTTGTCATCCATTTTTCCCGTCCTCTCTTGCTAGCGTAAATACTCTAGTTGTTGAAATATCTGAACAGCGAGCGTACTCTCGTATCGCTGCGCTAGCGAAGGAAAAACAGCGTGGGCAAGAAGACATGGGCGGAGCCTTCGACGTCATCGGTTGTCTAGCGCACGTTTGCTAGCGTGTTTGCTCTCGCAAAGCCCTAGTTTGCGGCGGCTCTAAAAGACGTAGATAATAGTTTACAAAATGGGCTAAATCGCCCCGCGTTAACCCGTTTAAATCTTAAAATTGCGACCTTTCTTACGCCAGCGCGTCCAAACTCGCCGATTTCCGCCGCAACCCGTTAACTTATTTGGATGACTAATTACGGCGGGCGCCTTCCGTTCATCTCCTCCCGCCGATTTCGTCGCTTACCTTCGAATTAGCAATTGGTCCGACCTCCACACTTTCCAATCGGCCGTCTTCGGCATAGCGCCACGCCCCGTACTGTCCGGCCTGGTGGAGAAGTTTCCATCCGGAGCCGGATCTACATAAATAGGTCTACTCTGTCCTCTGCCACAGCGGCCATTTTGGGGCTTACGGATACAGTATATCCCAAGTGAAAGAATGGGTTATTGTGTGGCACGAAATTGTAAAAGTAAACCTTCGGACGTTAGATTATTTAGATTTCTTGAAGAAAAGCAAGATGGCTGCAGACGGGATAAATGACGGCCGACCGAACCTTCTACACCCAGTACGACTGTCGAGATCTTAACGGAGCGTACACCGTGCCCGCGGTAGCAATACACTCGAAGGAACATGCCTCTATGCCAGATATTTGCCGGCTTCGAGTGTCGGTGGAGTACTTAATATAATTTTAGATGATGCGGGTACTCGTTCCCGCTCGGGTGTCGACGCGCCAGTGGCAGTGAGCGCCGAAGCATCGGTCCAGGCTCGGCTACCGCTCTCTTCCGATGCCAGCGCGGAGAATAGCAATAGTACCGGTTCGAGGTAAATACTGCTTTTGATCGTAAGAGCTAACGCATTTTTTTCGTTACGGGCACCGGTCGCCACGCTTTTAACTCTCGCCAGCGAGATGGCGCCCGCACTGCGCCGTTACGACGCCTGGCCAAGGGTGGCGCGTCGAACTCTATTCTCTGTCGATAAACGTTAGCCGGGCCGTCCGTTAAACGCGCGGTAGGAGCCCGGAAGTAGGCCTCATGTGGCCAAGTGTCACGTATAGAGGTACGGTTCCTTCGAATTTTCTCGGATGTTATTGCACACTTTACAAAATGCCGGCCTGGGTGATAAAACTAATGCGATTAGTTTGGATGGAGACGGCGAACGACGAGGATGTTCTTTATTTTTCCACCGTTTTAATGGAGTCTCGTAACGGTCCGAAGTTATTAGACCGGAATCTCGCTGGTTTTACGTAATTTTAATTTCGTGTCGATAAGACTTTACTACTGGTCCGGGTTTGTTTAAAACCCGCACTATTCAAAAAGCCCCAAAATGAGATGGCCGAGCGGTGGAGGTGGCAGCCTACCGGCGGATGGAAAAATCTCCAGGAATTTTTTGGGGTGGTCCGGATACGTCGGCCGCGTCCCTAACTACCCGCCCGCCCCATTGCGGGCCGGATCGAAGCCGTAATGGGCTGGCTAAACGAAGGTCCTCTTAGTGCCCGCTGCGGAAACTTAAAAAAAAAGCCCCAAAACGGCGGTTCCAGACCTATTTATATAGACCCGGCTTTGGACTAGCGTTGCGGCACTAGTCGAGAGCGAGATCTTTTTGTGCACCGTATATAACGGAAAGCGTCGATAATCTTGGCCGAGACAAGATTGGAGTATTTCCAAAAACACCAAACTGGGGGCCTTAAAGCTTTTTGACCAAAACAGATAAGAACGATGAAAAAATTTGCGTGTTACAACGATCATCTTGTCTATAAAACGGCTTAAAAGGCGACACCGGGAATCGATAAATGGCGGCGAAAGTCTCCCTAGTTCTTATAAAGAGAAATATCGACCGGCTAAACCCGATTTTTCCATACCTAAATGCGAAACGACCACGACTTAATTTCGTCTAAAGCCACGTTTACGTCGGCATCGGATACGGCCTGTGAAACGATGCCATGTGTCCGCATCGTTTCCCACGGAAGGAACGATAGGTTCGTTTTATTCCGTTCCGGAAGAGTCCGTCGTCGGACGCTTTCGGAGAGACGTTCCTCCGCCGGAACCGGAAGTAACGAGGAGGAAGAAAATCCGACGGGGTAAATACTTACTCGTAATCGTTCCCAGATTCTGGCTGACGGACGTTCTTTCTCGTCGAATCCACCTTCGCTCAGCGCCACCTGCCGCCATCGATCGATTTTCACTCCAAATTTACGGGAGAATATTTTGATACAATTTTAAGATTTTACTTTTAAAAAGGACGACGGTGATCATTTGTGTTACATTATTTATCCTTTTATCGAAAAATGGCTTAATTGTAGTTTTCCGTCTTCGAAAAAAAAGGAACGGACGATTCCCATTCGATACCGAATCGTAGACGTCGCCGACTTCCGGTAAAAACCAAGATTTGAGCGTCGTTTCAAAATGGGAAGAGATAGACCCTGAAACGGACGTGTTAAAATAATTGAATGCCGGTTGTCGCGACTCGCGAATTGCCCGCAGTATTTTATCGTCGACGTCGATCGTATTTATAGGTAAAAATGTCGAAATTCCAACGAATATTCTCGCTTGGCCGACGGAAGGAACGATATCATTCGATTCCGTATTTCGTTCCGGAAGACTCCGTCGTCGGACGCGTGTCCGCCCAAACGGGAGGAAAATCCCTCGGCCATCGGAAAAAAGGAAAGATTCGTAGTTTAGGAACCGGTCTATTTGAAAATAAAAAGAAACAAATCGGAACACGGTAACAATTATTAATAGCGGTACGGGACCATTTAAACTTTAGGTCGGCACTCTTCGGGAAGAGAGGTTTGGTTTTTCCCCCAATGTTGGCAAAATTGTTTGAAATTAATTGCCGCGTATTTGAGAATGGTTTTAACTTTTGGCCCGGTAACGTAATCGAGAAGAGGATACCTCGATTTCCGACGGGAAAAACGGAAATTTTTGGCTTTGGCTTCGTAATACCCGAACACTCCCGATTATTGCAGAAATCGAAAATAATCGAGAACTGGTGATTAAATAATAAAAATTAGCTTCTCTACATTCCAAATCGATGAATTTGCATATTTCGTACTTTTATCTACCCATCCTTTTCTCCTCGGTACCATTTCTTATTTTGGTTTAAAAAAGTAATAATAATAATATGTTTAATTGAAGAATAACTTTTTATTCGAGAGTTGGATAAGTAAGATGTCGCCCATAACCTATTAATTAAAGGTCGTTTGGGCTTCCACTCGTCCGTGTTTTGTTTCCGTGCTAAAACGGATGCGATTTAAAATGAATAGAAAATCGGTCGGAGAGGAGGACGTCCCGTCGACAGACCAGAGAATTAATTACAGATTCTCCGTTTCCCGGTTCGTTGATCTTTATAAACAAAAAAAAATAATTATCTGGATGTGTATTGCGCGTAAAACTTACAATTAACCGACGATTCTTTCCGTTTACGGTAAGTCGCTGGTTTATCGATGTCGGGTAACGGTTCGTTGTCGATGTCCGTATACTTGCGAGACGTATCCGCTCCGCGCTTCCTGTCGTCTGCATTTTTGAATGATACTTTCGTTCGAAATTCGCCTTATTTCAGTTCTGTATTTACGTTTTTGCTCACCTTCCGAGATACGCGTCTGCGTATCTAATCTAATTTTAAGAAACGTTTTTAATTATTCTTCGTTCTGTCCTTATCTTTATCCATGCTCGAGTTTCTTGTCCGATCGTCAGACTAACATTTCTTCTACATTATACCCCATTTCCAAAGTAATTTGTTTGTTTATTTTTCAATATTTAATTAACGTCCTTTACGTAACATTCCTTAATTTCCGGCAATTAATATTTGAATTGGTTATTTCCAATCTGGTTTCTTTCTCGTTGTTTTCGTAGTCGACTGTGGTAGAGAGATTTAATTGATTTTATATGTAAATTACTCTTATTGTTGTTCTCTCTGCATTCGTAACTTCTGTTCCGGAAGTGATTTTTCGTTTTGCACCCCGCTTGCGGTCTTCCAGTCCGAACATATTTTCGGTATTATTCGATTTCGGTGTTGCGAATTTCGTTAATTTAATTAATATATTACGTCCTTCGATAATCAAATTTAATCCCGATTCTTCTCTCGTACGTTTCCTTCTCGCGTGTTGTATAACTAAAGAAAATTACCTCCGTATCAAATTGCGAAAAATTAGAAATATTACAAAATATTCTCCGGTTTCTTTGACTTTTACGTTTAGTTTTTGTTTTAAAAAACTGGAAATTTTATGCGATAACGACTTACACGATTGCCGGAAATTTGGATTTTACGTAAATTCTCCTTTAATTTACAGAAATAATTTACCGGAAAGAGCATTGTTTTCGTCGCGTTAAAATTCATTGGAATAATAACAAAGCCAATGATGCCAGTAATACAGAAAGTGGTTTAAGCGGGTGTGTAAAGACTTATTCTACACCGGAAAACGTAATTTGCTAGTGTCTATCTTACTGCTGTGGAGAAATTCTTCCATCAAATTCTTTTAACACTCGATAGGAAACGACGAGGTTGCCACAAGGTGTCCGTACATTCCGATAATTCGACCGAATGAAAAAGAAATTACTTGATTACAGTACTTTTTTGTTGTTAAGGTAATCTAACTTAAATTAATTATTTTTTTCCTTTTGGGCCGCAATTTAAAAACTTGTAAAACTGTAAATTCGCACTGTCGCCCGTCCGTCTGTCCTTCCTCAATGTAGAGAATAGAGTTGGGCAGATGAAATTCGAGAGCGGGTATGGAAATCGTAGGAGTGGGAAGCCCGATTAACTATATACGAAGTTCCGATGCAAACCGGAAGCGACGTTTTTTTTCAATGGGAAAAGTTTTCGCGAAATGTGTTAGATAAATGACCGGCACGAGCCTAATGTTAAAGGAAAGGTATGATGTACGGGGGCGAGCTACTACTAATTTGAGGCGGAGAGCGTATATTTTAAATTAAGTAAATTAAAAATATGATTAAAAATTGCAGCCCGGCATTGCGACCGTGTCACAATACATAATTGCTGGTCTTTTGAGTGGTATATTTAGAATTTTTTAGAACGATATTAATTCAAATATAACGGATTTATCTGAAAGAAATAAAAGTAGCGTATATCGTGTGTTTTCTTAGCCGCGTCGTCACAAATAAGTTATTTGAGAAGAAGCGTAATTGGCCGAAGAAGTTCGAACATCGTACTTCTGAAAAGTGTGATTTTCCTCGCTCCGAGTCCAGTCACGAAACACAACCTAAAATTGTGTTGAAATTTAGAAATAAATTTACAGATAAAATGGAGGGTGGAAGATAATTACCTTCGGACGACATAAATGTAAAGAAAAAGCGAAAACTGCGGAAGAGACTACCGGTTAAATGAATTCCAGTTAGCCCTATTCCAATTCGCAGAAATTCGCACTAACGAGTAAAGAGAAGAGCGGGTCGATTTCCGGAAACAACTGCATTTATATAGGCCGTATATTGTAGTCGTCGACGTTAACAGGTGATAGTTTAAAGGTTGCTTTGTTTTAATTAATTAAAAAAAATGACAAATGATTTGTAATTAAAAACGGTTAAATAGAAAAGAGCCGTACGGGGGACAGAAGGACGTTTTACGCTTATTATTTAAACTGCACACATACACAAAACTAGTAAGTTCCAACCTGGTAGGCGATATTTGTTGTGAGTATTTTCTGTTTATCCACAATTCTTTACTACTGCTTACGATCGTTGTAAAATGCTGCTCGAACATTAATACGGCCTTTTAACGCGTTTGGCAACGAAACGGCGAGTAGTCCCGGTCCGAAGACTTTATCCCCGTCGACTATTCCTAAGGAGTTGACACGGAATAGAATTAGGGTGTCGTACTTTTTTTTAACCAATTTTTATATCTTTCGATACGAGCGCGAAGACAGCCTTTTTTCCATATCGACGGTGGGTTCCGTCGGAATACAAAACGTAAAAATGCGTGCACTAAGGAGAGCTGGACGTTATCCGCTTGTCGATTTAATGTACATCTACTTATATTTTCTTACATAACCCGTACGTGGCAAGGACCGTAATATCGGACGTCGCGATACAAAATTATTGTAAGTAAATCGATGGTAAGTGCTAATAATTAATAATTTGAAAATAATTAAAACACTAAAAGAAAGGAAAAAACTGTCTTATTTAGATTTTGTATACGTAAAATGTTAGAACCAAAACACATTTAAAATTAAATATTTGGCCGGGGAAAGTGAGGCTATCCGGAATCGGTCCATCCGTTCACACGCCGTACTCGAACAGATACGCGCCAATTCAATTCAATTACATAAATAACGAAATTAGAATATGCAAATATTTATTTATTTAAAATTCGGATTATTTGAAGAGGCGTTTGGGGGTAAACGTATTCCGCGAAATATCGGCGCAAAGACGTAAAGGTTTGAAGCCGATTGGTATTTCTTCCGCCACCCGGGCGGGTGGTAATAGACGCGTAATAGGCCAACGATTGTTCTTTTTATAACTTATTCGTCGCATTCGTCCGCCGGTGGTAAACTCCGAGCTTTTTCATCTCTGGCAGGCGTCGTGCCGCGTGCGAGATGGGGGTGTTCCGGTCGAACTCCGATTAAGTTATCTTGGAGAGTCGATTTGTACGCGAATACTCGTCGGGTACAAATCTCTTGGAATACTCTACGATAGTCGTCACCGCTTAGTTAAGCGTCCTTCTTCCCGAGTCGGAGGGAGTCGAACATAATTTTTCCGTCCAGTTAAAAATTTTAAATAATATTTTAACAAATATTTCCCTAGCAACGTCCGCGGCACACTCGTCCCGGAGTTCCGCTTACCAGCGTCGAGCGCAAACTACGAATATCGTAAATGTTTCGTTATATTTTTATCAATGTTATTCGTGGCGTTTTAAAGATTATCTTTTTAAATTAACTTACAGAATAGGCCTGACCTTAAACGTTTGCCGGGAGTCATGGACGGAGTGGCTATCTCGGTGGCGAAAGCCGCCGTGTTTTTCCTAGTTGCGGGTAAGTTATTCCGTAATATGACGCGTTATAATATGGGAGATTTTCGAACGAATGGACGGGAAGTGGTCTTACGTAAAATCGAAATGTAGAAAACGGAGGACCGTCAGAAACGACGTAATTCCCGTCCGTATTTTACGATAAAACGCGGACTATACGTCGAATCACCGCATAAAAAACAAAAGACCGAGCGGTTACCGATAAATTACAAAATTGCGATAAAAACATTCGTAATTCCGAGCGACGAAGTCGAAAGTTGGGAAAAGATACGAAAACGAACATTTTTATAAAGAAAATAAAAAGTTTAATCGGCGAATTATTTAATATCGATTAAAGCGCGCTTTAAGAATTTAAGAATCTTTCTAACCAGAAGGCCACGAACTCGGTAGTTTTAATAACGACCTCTTCGGAGTGGCGCGGCGGGTTGAATTTACGCGTTACGGAGTAAAACACCCGACGTTTTGGCAATTTATCGCGCGCGAAAAGCGTCGTCCGATCAGTTAAAGTTTTGTCGAAGATGGGCGAAGCGGTCGAAACCGTTATTTGAAATTTTTACCGCGCGTAAAATGGCTCAATCGTTGGATTAGTCGAACGATTTAATAGAGTGCGGAAAGACGTAACGGGCGTAAAGTGACGCCGACGTTTTAAATACGACGTCGGACGGTTGGCAAATTTTTAAAAATTGCACCCGCTTACAATAATTTGCCGTTATTAAGGGAATATTTTAAAATAACTCGGTAATTTTTATTTTTCAGGACAATTTATTTCTGTCTGTTGCGAAGATACTCCTGGGGAAGAGTCGCCGTCCTACCAACACGTTATTCTTAACGCGCACTATCGGGACGGTTCGAGTTGGTTCGGGTTCATTCCTTGCTCGTGGTTCTGCCCCATCGCCTGCGCCATGAAGATTAATGAGATGTTGTGCACGGACTGCCAATGTTCCTCTTCGGACGAGCCCGCCACCGCAGATCCTGCGTTTTAATACCTAAGTTTACGGCGTTGGCGCGCCTATCATTTTCCTATTTCGGTTAAAACGTAAAAGCGGAAATACGAAAAATAAATATTTGTCCGGAACTCGACTTTCTATGTAATGAAAAACAAGAAATTAATAAATTCTGTCGGTTAGACGAAATTAAAATGCTTAGCCTTTATAACATTTGCATTTTACGATATAGATACGTAAAGCGATGATCTGCGATATCTTTATTCTCTTTACCTCGAAAGAGATAAAACGAGATCGATCGTCGCCTAAGGGTGCGACTACGCAGCCTCCGGCCAGCGAAAATATGTGGCGAGAAGAGGCGAGACGCGATAAATATCAAACCTGTCAGATACGCGCGAGAACCAGAAATTCGCTTACGCCAGCGAGATTTCTGGCTTCTCGCTCGCGCGTGGTTTTCTTCGCGAGAACTATATCGCTCGCTACTAAGTTAGCGTCTGCGTAGTCGCGCCCTAATACCGCAAAACGAGACGTCGAGAGATAAAACGCGAGGTGTTTCGCTTAGGGAGCAGGGCGCCAAGTCGGTCGAAGGACTGCCGAATCTGCGGCCGGATGGAAAAATGTCTTAGATAGAAAAAGGTGTTAGATAGGTGACCGGCGCGACTCTATTGTTAAAGGAAACGTATGACGTAGGGGGCGAGCCACTATTAGTTTGAAGCGGAGAACATATATTTTAAATGAAATTAATTAAAAATATGATTGTCACAATGCCGAGTTGCAATTTTTAATGTCGCAATAAATAATTACTGGTTAAAATATTTTTACATCTTATTTTGAACCAAAGACGATTTTTTCATTTAACTTTATCGTCTATCTTCTAAAGCTTTTAAGATATCGAGAAAAAACGATATTTATAATTCAAACTGTGGCGCGCAATAACTGGAAAAATATCTATCTGTCCGTGTCTGTTACAAAGAGTTTTCTGCTTATTTTGCATTAGGAATACGTAGAAAATTTTTCGTACGTACTGTATATTTTGAAACACGCTGTATAGTACTGTAATGAGAAATTTAGTCCGTAGACAGAAAAGAGAAAGTTTTTGGAAAATAATTGCCGATGGGAATACAAATTTAAATAAAAGAAAAAATAATAGTCACAAATACTACAGTTTTATTTTCATACTTAGAGTACAGTTCAATCGGAAGGCCGAGAATAGAAAATTTTATTATTTTTTAATGCGATTAAATCATTTATACATTATTGAAATTAATTATAATAAATAACTAAAATTTTCGAATATAATCGATTGAAATAAAATTATTTTCATCTTAATTAATACCAATTAACGCTGACAATATTTAGCCATAGTAGAATTTAATTTAGTAATTAAAAGTATATACGGTATTAATATTTTAAAAATTCCATACGAGAACCAGACGCGTATTATTTGTCTGGATAAGTTAGCAAAATATATCGACTGTTTAAAAACAGACAAGTACTCGGCTCGTAAATATCAGTGAATGATATATAAAATATGAATATGTCTAATCGTTTTACATTCGAGTGCTTAATTAAGTGCGTTTAAAACTTCAAGTTTTCTATAAAAATTATAAATTTTAGAAGCACGCGATTAGCACTTAATTAACACTAAACATAACTCTCACCGAGTATATAATTTGCTTATTATTTGTTGGACTGTCCGCTAACTTTTCCTTAAGCTAGCGGAATATATAATTTAAAAAAATAATCGCTTAATTTACAATTTGGTTCAAATCCATTCCGCTAACTTCCGTCGGCCAGCTTAAAAAGGATAACAAAAAGTGCGTAAAGCGAACGAAAGGTAGAAATTGAGACAGAAAGGAATAATTATCGCCACGAAAAAGGAGCCGTTATTAATCGCGGCTGGTAAAGCGCCACGAACCGGGAAATACAATTAATCCGAGGGACGTCCACACTCCGCTACCTATTTCTCTCCAAATAGTTGGTTAATTAAACCGCCAGTGTCGCTTCCGGAACGGCGGGCCACCAACTTTCGATTAATACGTTTATCCGTTGTTCCCATTTTATTGCACGAAAATAATAAAATGGAAAAATACGAAAACGAAGAACTTTCCAGTTTACCAAACTCGTTCGAAATCGGTTTTGCCAGCAAGTTTCAAAAAATTCTTAAATTCTATATAAAGTTTTGTTACAAAACAAATTTAGAGAAAAAGCCACAAAGATTACCAACCAATTCAAATGTTTTAAGACTGTTGTTTTCCGTCTCGGTGTTAATCTATTGATAAAACCCAAGGTTTGGAGTCGATGGAGATTCCTCTTTTGGCAAAATGGACGGCGTGATCCAAGGAGCGTTTTCTTGCAGTTGCGCGGATTCGCCATTTTTGTCATATTGCAAAATACAGAAATAATTTTTAAAAAAGACACTATTTCATTTTTCAGTCGCAGTCAGTCAGTCTATTAGCCAAGCCGATGTCGCTTGATTATATTACTCCGAAGTTTTGCTTATATTAAACAATGGAATTACGGATTTATCTCGTATGAAATAGTAATTTCAATTTTCTTAAAAGTAAGCGAGTTGAGGGAACATTTATTAAGCTATTTTATATCAGTTTTCGGGAAGTTTCATTTTCTTCACCTACGAAAATATGACGACAACACCCGTATCGTCATAACTATAACTATACCAAAGGTTTCTCTTTTATATGCGTAAAACTCTTTAGTATAAATAGAATCACTAAGCAGAAAAAATATGACGACAGAATCTGTAAATTTTTTTGCTACAACTTGAAATAAACCGACTTAATAACACGTTATAGATGCGCTAATTGAAAACAACGCGTTACGGTAATCCGCTCGGTGGCCACGCTTCATCATTTTACCAGCCGAAAGACTTCGGATTAAAATAGGATTTGTAACTTTCCACCAGTAATTTGACTGACTGTCGTTCTCTACCTTTCGATCCTAATATCGATTCGAATTAGACGCATAATTAGAAAACCCCATCGGCTTCGTAGTTTTCACCCACACGGTATCTCTCGTCGTTAATAACAACAAAGTATAACATTCAAAATAGAAAAATATATTTATTTTTTCGGTAATAAAATATAATATAAATCTGGTCCTTTATCTACTAATCTTGTATATACATAGTCTAAATATATATATATAATTATATACAATAAATCCACGTTAATACATGCTCGGATAAAACAAAGACGGAACTTACGAATTGCAACGAGACACATAGTACACTGAATATTTTGGTCCCGCGACACTCGATATTAGAATGCATTGCATTCTCTGGGATTTAAGTTATAGAGTTTGTGATAAAATTCGTGATACTTCAATAGATGACATAATTAAAACAGGCTTGTTAGTTACCATCTGTTATTGGAATAAAATTTATCGAAATTGCTGAAGATAAAATTTTTCAGTTTAGTTTTTTTTTATTGCACTGAAAGGTCTTATCCTTAGCGAATCGCAGTTTTGGGGGAAATTATTAGTAACATCAATATATATTCAAAATGCCGGTTGTCGTTACTCGAAGCTCCTTCTTTCTTCCGTTTCAACAATGACTTTCGGTGAAATTTGCGTACAGTTCTCTAACGAAACTGAATTTTTACTTTTTTGACCAATCGCCCTCTGTTACATATAACAGAGGGCGATTGGTCAAAAAATGAATTCCCCGAAATTTTTATATTTTCAGACTCAGAACCTCGAAACGTCGAGAAATTCAAAAATTTGGAACTTTTTCTTGTATGTTTGGGTGTTAGTGTGTGGAAGGCACGATTTTATTTACTCAATTTGTAGCTTAATAACTTGGCCTTTTACCAAATATTTTGAAATTTTAAAGAAAACTGTATATTAGGGACAATAATGCTATTAAAGTTTTGGTGGTTAAAGGTCGAGAGAATGCGGAAAAGGAGGGGAGTTACTTGTCATATCTCCGGGTGGGGTTAAATTAATGAAGATTTACTTTTCATTAACATTTACAATTTGTTTTTTAAATAAACTCATCTCTACCCCAAAATTAAGCTTTTGTCATTTTATAATAATAACATTAAAAGTTTTTCAAACAAAATCTAATAACAGATGGCACCACGCAAAATTATAAAATTTGGCTGGGAAAGTTAAGCAAATCTTTTCTGGATTTTTAAGATTTCAATTCGGATCTTTGTTACAAAGATGGAAATAAAATCTTGGAGACTAAATATGTACTGTACTTATCAATTGTTTCGAATATTCAATTATTTTCAGAAGCTTAAACTTCCACCACAATTTGTTTGGCGAAATTCCTACGATGACGGACAATTTTGGTAACTTTAATTTGGCAGTCGTTATTTGTATTTATTGTAAAATCTTTGTTTACGATGGGTCGAACGAATGCGACAAAAGTAAATATTAAGGATAGATGAAACGTATCAACTGGAACAGCTTCCGTTAATGACGCTTACTGTTGATGTGGAAGAAATATTTCGAAACAACATACGAAACAGACAGTTCTACAGATTATAAATTTCTTCAATTAAAATAACGCATTCTGTTGGATATTGTTTAAAGTTTCATCTGTACATAAAACTCTTAGATATAAATTCTTCGTGTTCCAAAAATTCTTGAGATGGTAATTATGGTACAAAAGCAGTTGTAAAAAATAGCAGCGTACGTGTCATTTAATTAAACCGTTAAAATTTTTCTTCATTTGTTGGCCAAGACTTTTTCCCCGAGATTTCTACTTTCGATAATTCTTTCTCCGTTACTGTTTATTGAAATACGTTAAAATTAAAATTAAGACATAAAATAATTACTAATTTGTAAGATAGCTTACCTGTTTTGTCATCCTTCTCCTTACTGGTTTTTAAGTTCTTTAACAATCCGTAATATATAATTGCATATAATACTCCCAATATGGCGGAAGCCACTCCCATAGATCGGAAAGCAATTCGATTACGAAATGCGCTTATTAAATTTCCACCAATCAGACTTCCCGACCCTCTCCCTATAACGTATAAAAATTGTTTAGTGCAATTCCTTAATAATGTAGGTATATTGGAAAATTTCCATACGTACCGATCCCGAAATGCATTCCTGCCACGCAACCTTGGATGGTGGCCAAAAGGCCTTTCGGTGCTAGGCCAGCGGCATAAGTCGCGGCTGCCACCCACATTAGATGATACGTGGATGCTTCCATGGCTTCGAATAACACAAACCACCAAGGATTGTGAATATAGGAATATCCGATGCAACGAACGGAGTAGAAAAAGAAAGCCACTATCAGTAAGTTGACTCGACCGAATTTCCGGACGAAGAAATCCGAGGTGTAAAGGAATGGCAGACCCACGATAGCGCCTACGGTCAGAGTCAGACCCAGAAGGTACTTCGGACTTCCGAGATCCAGAAGATGCCAAAACAGAAATGATTCCAGAAAACCCCAAAACGTGCCGAGAAAGAAAATTACTATCAGAAAAACGACGACTTCCGGCATAACGATGAGATTTTTGATATTTTTAACGATGTTTTTGGCCGGAGGAGCCACGGGCAGATTGAGAATATACACTAGGACCATGTTGCATATTATTAGGCAATCGAAAACGTAAAAGGCGGGAGAGTAATCCGTGCGTCCGTTATAAGCAGAAACCACGTCGACTAGAAATCCAGTGAAAGGAGAAAAAATGGCGGTGGCCAAAATGGCCCAAACACGCTGGCGTCCGTAGTCGTCTTTGTGCTCTTTGACCATGGCCAGAGTGGTCGCCTCCGTCAGAGAAAAACAGATGGCCACGAACACTTGAAAACACATAAATACGGTGAACGCCGAGGCTAAAGTGGGAAGCCTCTGTCCCCACGTTATTTCGCAGCCTTTTCCATTGACGTCGAACGTTTTAACGCGACAGAACGGCGGACAATCTTCCGTGACGTTTTCTATCGCGCACCTGGAAAGGGGAATGGTTTGATTATTGTCGTCGATGCTTTGTACGGTGTACGAACAGGACACGTTTGTCACTTCGGAATCGATGGACACGTTCAATTTTACGGAAGGAGTTTCTTTATTGTCTCTTCTTAGGTCGATGCAATAAGGGTTTCCGCTTCTTTCGAAACACAGAGTTTCCATGGATTTCGTAGCCAGATGACATTTCGAGCCGCAAAACTCCACCCGAATGTCTATCGAACGATTTTGACCGGAACACGGTTCTTCCATCGTCAACCGCGGTTTTTCCCAATTTTCGCAATCCAGACGACCTTTACTCTGGCACGTCGATCGAGGAATGGCAGGAATGAAGAGGAAACTGGTGGCGAAGACCACATTACAGGCAAGGGCCACGTACAAAACTGGTTTGTATCTTCCCAGTTTATCCGCTATCAACCCTCCGACGGCCGGTCCGAGAAGTTTAGCGATTGGAAAGAACGTGTATATAAAAGCAATTTCGCTAGCGGTGATGCCTAATTGCTTCAAGTAAATCGTCATGTAAGGTAAGAGACTGGAAAATGCTGAAAAAAGAAATAAATTTTACATGTATTTTTAACGTTATTTATTCATTTTCTAGAATAAAAAAGCATGTTACAGTTTCAGAACAAATAGGATATATTGTCCTTTTTAACAATTAAAATTTCTTGCTTTATGTATATTTGCAAAATATATTACTTTTATATACACAATATATACATACATACACATTAGTATTTATACGTACCGTACATAAATTGTATACAGTGTATGTATTTATAGCGTATATACAACTTATACATACACACACAATTTCGCATTTATAGAGTAAATGACGCTAAGCAACTATCGCTAATTGCTATTAACTTATACAGATGTTTTACATTTGTGAAAAGAGCAAAGTCGGCGCTCAATTTTTTCGTAGAATCGAAGAATTGTCGAGAAAGTGACACGTCGAAATTTACCTTTCTCGTCACTACAGGCGAAAGTAGACGCCCTTCTCGATACTCGCTCAGTCTGGAATTCACGGAGTAATACGAATAACCAGAGGCGAAATAAACAATTTAGACGAATTGACCTAACTAAATATTTGATAGTACGGACTTCCTCATAGTCGACAAATCGTCCTTTATCAAAACTAAAAAAGAAACGATTACAAACTTCAATAAATTGACTGGAACAAAACTAGATGCTGAAAGAAGTAAAATCATTAATATAAAGCCAACCTAATTGACCAAACTGTCGTCGATCGAGTCAAAACATTTGGAAACTCAAAACACGACTACAACTAAATCATAAACAATCAAACAATTCCGCCAAGTGAAAAAGTCACCGACTTTTTCAACCCAATCCAAATCCAAACAAAAACATCCGAGATGTAAAAAGTTGCGCCAAGTAAAAAATTGGGAGTTTTTCAAGTTTTTTAAAGTTATCGATCAACCAATCGGAGACGAATAAATTTTCCATATTTGCCTATATTCGGTGGGTCTAAGAGAAAAATGTCTTCCGCCGCCAGAAATCGGAATTCGAATCCTACGCGGAGGAAGCTCTTTCCCCAATAGTCGGACCGAGAGGACGGTAACGAACGACCCACGAGATATCCCGAGATAAATTCGCGTAATTTTAAGAATGTCGCGCGGAAACAATATTTAAATAACAAAAATATCGTCCGTACAAGGGGATAAAAATTGTAAGTACGACCCGCGTATCTTTTACGCTTCTATATACACGGAGTTTAAAGACGAGGTCGCGTTTGCGGATAAACTCTGTAATAAGACGGAGAGAGCGATAATGGATAATTCCGAGTCGAAGGTCGTTCTGGGAAGAAGAATGGAAATAATAATTGTCGTAAGGTCCGGTTTGGCCAGGCATTTCGTGGGTCAATATTCTCCAATGGAATTAACCCAACGTACTTTACAAATTATATAACAAATTTATAGAATAAGGCCGAATGGGAACGTACAATTATCGTTTAACGGCAGTTTTCGTTCCAGAAAATATTATTTCCCTTCTTACTTCTTACTCTAGAATTAATATTCTATCAATATATAGGCTACTTTTTCTCTGTCGAGGTTTGTAAGTTTCGGACCAACTTATTTTTACCAAATTCCCTTCTTAAATTAATCTTCTAATGCAAAAATTCTACCGGATATTTAATTGAATTCGTAATTCCTATAATGGATGCGGAACGAGTAAGAAGGACGTTTTAAAAAAGAATCAAGAATGCGGTAATCATTCCAACCAAATACGTGGAAAACTGGCGTCTTTCGTGTACGGTGTTCGCTTGCGATAGAAAAAAACATTAAAAGAAAAATACCAATAAAAAATCCAGCAACCAGTCCCTTAACTTTCCCGATAACGTTTAAAACGCCATCGGTAACCATATTTTATTATTAAAAACTTTTTATATTTTTAATGCTAATAACCGGTAAAATCACCATTAAGTCCTATCCCACTCGAGACACGACTTCGTTCTCCCCATCCCGTCGACCTTCGACCACCAAAATTTAATAGCGCCATCCCTTTAATAAACAAAGCCGCCGGCAAAATTTCAGAAATTTTCTACTAAAAGCAAGGGAGTTATTAGGCTCGAAAGAGAGCGAACAAAGTCGTGTCCCCGCACAATAACGTCCATACGTACAGAAAAAAATGGCCGAAAGTTTTTGCACTTCTCGAGGATCGATCGAGTCCAAAAATGAGAAATCTCGAGGGACATTTGTCGACCGATGGCCACGTTATCCCTCTGTTATATATAACAGAGCCGGGAAAGTAAAAACGAAGTCTTTACCGAACTCAAGGGATGGTCCCGTAATTACGTACCGAACGATTCGGTGATTACTTCGAATGTGGAGAAATAAGTCGATTGTCGTCCATTATTTAAGACATTTCGTTGGCGGTTTAAGATTTGTCCGGTAATAAACACCAGGTAAGACGCGTGTCTCCTCGAAACGAGTGAGTCTAAAACGATAGAAAGTAATACTAAAGTATAATTTGGTTATTTAATTTCGTAATTACGACGTATTTTATTGTTGGAAATTGGTACATTGTATCTTATTGCCTTCGGTAGTGGAGTTTCGTCTGTTTTCGAATGGGGTCGACGTTTACCTTAACTCGGACTAATTCCTTTTATCCAGATGCGACTTTTTACCCGGGAAGAAGCCGGTCGCGGCCTTAATGGCGAGATACGAATCTCCTGACATTTTTTGTCGCCGAATCGGGTGCCCGCGACGATTCGCAACTCGAAGGTTATCCGGTTACGTGGCGGTTAACCTTGGCATCCCGAGGTCGTCGCTTCGTCCGCTAGATACGAACGCATCCGTCCGTGGACGTCTGTATTTTCCTCGGTTGGTTTATCGAAAAGATTGAATAAATCGAGTGACGCCGGTTGTACAGGGACGAGGTCACCTTCCCCGCCCCGACTCGTTATCTCTTAAATCTTTAGCGCCAACGTCGGGCGGACAAACCTCAGTTTAAATTTGAAAAATTCCCTCGGACCCGCTTTGTTACGTAAACCGTGTAGAGTTACATACGAAGAATAACTGTCCAAATAAATAGGGTTATCTAACAGGCACACGCCCGTTTGCACTTACATAAACATATATATAATCAACTGTATATATATAGGCTAATCATCATCTTTGGTTTATATGTAGGCCTATATAAACATAAAAGAACCCCGGTTATTCGAGTCGACGTGGACCGACGGTACCTCGATTGCGCTTTATTACTAGATTTTATAAATGTATAAACCCATTTATACATTTTATATAAAATATAAAATTTCTCGCGGTGATTAGCCGCAGTTAGTATCTCGTCGTATATTTACCGTTTTATATTTTATAATTTTGGGATTTTTATAAATAGATAAAATGCGATTTTAAAACTTTTTTCTTTGGTTTTAAATCAGCCTAAGTAATTTTAATTTTGTGCCGATTTTCCTTATATCCGTTGCTAGGGAAAAACTGTAATATTAGTATTATTTCTTCTAGCAACGGATTTAACATTTTATGTATTGGATAATTTCCATAAAATAATTGTTCGAATTAAATTAATAAAAATTCGTGTCGTTGCCTTAATAAATTTAAAAACGGACGGAAGAGAAACCATCGTTGGGAATGTAAGGGGAAAAAATTCTATCGAAATATATTTTGGAATATATTAGAATAACGCGTATATTATATATATATATATATATATCCTATATAAATGAGGATGTTTGCTTGTTTGTTCGCTATGCACTCATAGTCCGTTCGACCAGTTGCTACGAAACTCGGAAGTTACGTTCGATTGTTTTTAACTTAGATAACGTCGTAGATCCTACCCGAAAATATTGATTGAATTTCTATATATCAATTAATTTTTGTCTACATTCGATTCGCTGGCTTTACGTGTAACGCATCTGATGGCAAAAAATTTAAGAAAATAATAAACTATATGTTATACTTACAAAATATATATATATATTATATTCACTTAATTATTGAGACAATAATATAGCATAAAATAGAGGCGCTATTACGCGTCATTGCCACGGGTAACACATAGCACTCGCCTACGTTTAGTGTTTTGCCCCTGTACGTCATACTTCTCCCGTTAGCGACACAATCGCGCCGGTTATGTATCTGACTTCGTTGAAGGAAACATTTTTGAATCGAAATAGAATGATTTCTGGCGCAAATCGAGTGTTCGTGTACGCAGTTAATCTGGGTCTCCTACTCTTAAGCATTCCGTATCTATAACATACACATTGTTCCAAAATGTTCAAAGAATTTAGACAAATCTTCTATTTTAATTACTAATCAGTAGCGCATTCGGGGAAGTGACCGGGGGACTCTGGCACCTGGCAAACTAAAAGGAAAAGAAACATTAATAAATTTAAAAAATATTGTTTCTTAATTAAAATTCGTTTTTTCATTTATATTGTGTCGCGCGTTCTATTTCTTACGAATAAGTGGTGACGTAAGGTGGGAATTGTATTGAATTCGCATTAAAAATGTTTTTATTCGTTCAACTGGGTTCCCCAGAGATTAAATTTCGTGCGCGCCACTGTTGCTAATCATTATATAAAAGAAGTTTCTTAACTAAAATAACAAAAGATTAACGGGCTTACACGTACGAGGTAGAATGATAAATTGGACGAAACGAAAAGTCGCTAATACTGTGTTATATTAAGTTGTAAAGATAAAATTATTGCTTTAAAAATATTTTATATGTACTGTACGAGGCTAGCTTATTTTAATTTAAAAATACTGTAAAGTCGACGTCGTATTTAGGCATATAAATGTCTTTTTCGTCCACTAAATAACACAATATTTCGTTTAACGAGGAGAAATACAACCACGCGCGTAGGAACAGAAATAATTCAGAAATACAAAATATGTATTATAAGGTAATTAATTATACCTTAAGACAAATTTACTTCCCGGTCGATTACAATACGTGCCAAATCTGTTTACAGAGTCACGTTTATTAAAGATACAACGAATGAAAAACAATCATTTTGTTTTGAATATTTATATTTTCCACGTCATTCATCCGACCGTTTTCGATATTTATGTGGATTTCGAGGATTTTTTCGTCGTAAGCCCGTAAGCGAGTAACTCGATAAATTCTGTTATCGCCCAATAAGAATAAAACTTTTTTCCTTAGGGAATGTTCTTTGTATAATAGAATAATAGACGAGTTTACTACAAAGACTGAACTTTTCGGATCGTATGTCACGAAGAACGAATCCGATAAAAATTAAGACTACGTTCACCACGCCGAAAGTATTCACTTAAAAACGAGATCATCACCGTCGATAGGCGTTGAAAGGTTTTATTACTTATCATCGCAAGCATTTTCGGCATTTTATAAATATCATCTTTGGGCGAAGAAGAGGAAAACGTCATCTCCTCTAAAAATTTAAATAGAAACGTTCATCATTCGAAAATGTCTTACAAATACGAATGTCTTAAAAATCTCAGTTACATTAAAACGAACTTAAACGCGAGAATAGCACGCGCACGAATAAAATATCAGCGGGGAGGAAAAGAAACTAATAAGTATTATCATAAATGTAAATTTCTGAAAAGTGATACCCAAATTCCTAAGAGTTCTAGCGTGGATGTGTTACACGGTCCTAGTTTTTCAATAAGTAAAGCCTCGAAACGAAAGTAAGTTTACTGTCCACACACCGAACGAGAAGCGAAGTCTCATTCCATACAGATACTGTACTATACAGTACTGTACAGCACTGTACATAATTTTGTTCCGCCGCACTCCTCGAAAGTTCTGTAGAGTACTTGTGGCCGATATCGTTCCGGTGTTGGATTTGTCATTTTTTCGTCGTGGCCCCAACGTAAAAAAGATTTGCGTCGATATTCGGTGGTGGTAACGGAAGGAAATAAACCCCGGTTTTTCACGCGTGGATAATTCATCTCCGTCGTTGCAGAGAAGTTAAGGTTAAGGTTATTCGAGATTTAATCGGGAAATTAAGCAGTTTTTAACATCTCTGGCAATGCGTAGTGAGATGGGCCCCGGGTACGGAATGGATGGGGATAAATATAAATGTTAGCTCCTCTTTCTTTGTAATTAACGCTGTAGGCGGGAAGAACGACGCGTGTACCCGGCTATTGACATATTTAAATTTTGCAGGCGTATATCCGGCTTTCCTGGTTGGTTTTTTAAAAGAATCCGATCGTAGGTAGGTTTCTTCTTTATCTAACATAAATGGTGAGACCGTATTTAGCCCGTATTCGGATATTAACGGTGTGCTAATTTGGTACAAGGTGACATCGGCGCTTTTAAGGGAAAAGTTTTCTTTTCTGATATTTTTATTAATTAGTACACGAAATAATTTTAAAAGTTTATTTAAGGAAAAATAAATAAAACGGAAACCAGAAAAGAAGTGGAGCGAATCGGTAATGTAATAACGAGTAAGCGGAAAAATAGATTTCGAATTTCGATAGACGAAGCAACGAATCGAACCGAAGAGAAAGCATTCGAATTAATTATCAAATGGTCATTGTTGTTCAAATTAAGTAGTATTAATACAAAAATAATTTAGAAATATTCCCGAGGTTTATTTCATTTCTTTTTTGACCAAGCTATTTTTTTCAATCTTTTTCGTTTTTTCCAAATTCATCTTAAATACAAAAGATCGTATTAAACTAGACTTCGGGGAAAATAACGGGATAGACGGGCCAATTCCAATACTGAATGTGTCGGTCCGCATATATTATTCGTTGCTCGAAAATCAATGGCATCGGGCTAAGATGAGAGTTTCGGAGGTTTACGAAACCCGCGTAAGGGAATGGAGAAAGAGGTATTGCGGAAAGGCGAGTAAGAGTCCCTTTTGATCCCGGGTCTCGAAAGATCCGAAGCGGATGACGTCGACTACCAAAAGTTATTTTGTCCAGGAACGGTTTTACCTTAAAAGAATCTAGAACGAAATTCAAAATTTGAATCTAACGCTAATATTTTCTTGGTTGAAATTCTTTATTTCGCGAAAACACAAATCGGAAAGAATGCTAAAACTTTCTGAAAAAAAAAATAAATAAACAAAGATAAAGCGGTCAAATTTTCCTGACCGGAAGTGCGTTTCTTTCGGAACGTGGGGTTCTTAAAGTTTTCCTCCATACGCACCCTGGCGTTTTAAAACTTCGTTCTGGAATTCCCTCGAAAAATGTGTGGAGAAATTTTTTTAATAAGGTAGGGTTATCTTATTTTCTCATTTATATTTGGTCTAACTTTAATTAGACCTTAGTGACGAAGAAAAATTTATCCGCGCTCATTCGCAAGAGTTAAAACATTATAACCCGGGTTAGAGATTTACGAGAGAAGAAATACATAATTATACACGTAAATTTGATGTCGGTACTCTATAATTAATGTCGTATTTTAAATAAAGACCGAGTTGTCGATAAAAACGGTTTTAGAAAGTTCGACGAAAGAAAAATTTTATGGTCTGAGCTTCGGAGCAATTCGTCAAACTTTAAAGCTTAATCGCACCCTGGGAAATAATTTGCACGAAATTCGCCGATTTGCCTGCGGTAAATGTCCACGGGACGGAGTTACATTCGACAGAACTTTATACTCGTCGACGTTTTTATAAAGTTCCGTCGTATTTCGTAGTCGAGTATAATAAAGACGAGAACGTTTCACCTACCTCCGTACCAACAAAACAGAACGACTTTTAAAGGCACCAACTCTTTCTTTACGGAGGGAGCGATGCAAATCACCTTCCAACTTCGCCTTTGTGGTGAAACCCGTTCTTTCTGAAAATACGAAAAAGTCATTTTCTAAAAACAATTGTTAACCCGTCCGTATCTAGGTTTTATGGTAAAATTGCCCCGATACAAAAGTCGACCGACGACGTAAGATCTGGATAAAGGAGTAAACGCTAAGTTTATAGACTTAGGCGCGATTCGTTTGGCCGGGGAATTAAAAATTCGAAATACGCTTTAGACAATTATAAAACGCGCAATTTGTACATCTTTTCTGTTAATATATAAAGTGTGAAAATACGTCACTTGTCGGTAACACCCGGAGATCTTTAAAATTGCGTGGGTTCTAATAGCTTTCGACATTAATTTTAACTTTTGGTGGCAATCTTTTCCATTTAATTTCCACTTAGTTAAAGCCGCCACTCGCCGGGCCGGGCGCAAACAGCCGGCCGAGGCAAATACCTCCGGGAGGACTTTCTTCGAGAAGCCCACCCCTATCGGGGCGTTAGAGGCGGGAACCGCGAAACTTCACCCGGCCAAACCTCGGTGGCCGCGTCGTTCGTCGGTCACCGTTTAGTTACGACTCGAATCCGGAAAACCCCGCGCGTCGTGCAAAGAAAAAACGACGTATTCTAAAATTTAACGGAATCACTGGGGTCGACCATGCGCGGCGACTGGTCTGTCGTCCGACGTTTAGGCGTGGCATCGTAGTACCGTGTCTGCTTTTTTTACGCGAAAAACGTTCTTCTACGCGATTCGACCGTTCTGTAAAATACTAACTTACGCGAGATGGTGAAGTCGACCGCGGAATTTCGATTCGATCGTTATTGAGTATAATCCACGTTTCGGGTCACGTTAGCTCCTTTCACGTATTTGAAAATAGAACTGTTAATTTTAGAACTCTTTACGCATCGATTCAAACGGTCTTTTTATTTTTATAGAATACGGCGTTTATAAAACTGCGAGTTTTTGTCTCGGTAAGTTTAACTTCCGTATCGTCAAAACGTTTAAAAATCCACCGTAATTTATTTTAGCCTAAATTTTAAACACTTTTATTTTAAAAATTGCGGTGCCTGACAAAATTCTTATTAAATCGAAAGAGTTTCGTCGGTCCGAAAAGGTGGGGAACACCGGCATCAAATTTTATTATAGAGTTAGAACCTAATGGCCGAAAGAAAGGGGATCGCCGAATTAATCGGTGGCAAATCCGTTCCCGCGCTCCTAATACAAAACCCAGCAGTTTACGGATAATGCGTTTGTCACTTACCCGCTTTTCGGGAGGCGCGGGGCCACTGGCCGATTCCGTCACGCGGCAACGTCCCTCGTTTTCGGCTTTCATTTCCATTCCTGAAAAAATTGTAGGAATTAACGGTCATTTCACCCATTCGCGCCACGTGACTGGCGCGGACGAATACAGAATATTTCATTTAGGTGCGGAAAATAAATTACGTAAGCGCGACGTCCGGCAGATACGTAAATTTTTAAATAGAATTGCCACAAAATACGAAAAAATCTGCCGATAAGCGCGTCGAAATTTTATTGTAGAAAAAGTAGCCAATATATTCTTAAATGACGGTGGAACCGAGAATTTCGTTTACGGAAAATAATGGCCGGGGAAACACTAGAAGCGCGTAAAATAAAACTTACGGTCCTGGTGGCCCGTTTTTAATCGGTCGTTTCTTTTAGTTTAGTATCCTAAACGGGAGAAAATCCCGTTTAATTATTGTAGAACTTAACGTAACGCGTAATTAATTTCCTTTTCCCACGTCCGATCGGACACGGAGGAGCGAAACGAGTCTTCCTTCCCGTCGGTCCTCGAGGGAAAATATCCAAAACGATTTAATTCATTGATAAACGTGTTATTGGTATAAACATTTATATAAAAATTAATTACTTTACAAACGAAATAAATCTTATTTTTTCTCTTAATCTAATCTCGGTCGAGCCGAGAATAAACAGAAATTCGTTTTCCGACATTTCTCGTTTATTAATTTGAATTAGAAATATTTCTTCAAAGATACATTTCCGTCCACAATTTGCGTCGTCCGTTCCCCTCGCACAAAAGGAGAAATATTCCATTCGACTTCCGCTAAACTAATTACGTAGACGTACGAAAATCCACGGAAACGTGGAAACGGGACTCCCGTCTCAGGTCGAGACTCCACTAGCGTAAAAACCCTGGCCCTATATACTTTTAATCGCCTGACCGTAATATTTCACGCCGGAGTCAGTCGAGCGGTGTTCGACTTGTGACTGGAAAACGTCGACCGATCGGAAGTCGGCAGAACCTACGTCACCGTAATCAGGTGCGAAAATCGGCGGGAAACGAGCTTTCGCGTAAGTATTCTCGTGGCTACTTAGAAAAGACCGAGAATAGACGTGGAACGGTTTCTGGAAAACATCCGAAAGTATCCAAGTATCTACGACGAGAGGTATCCCGATTATAAGAATGGATGTCTAAAACAAGCGATACGGACGGACGGTGGTAGAAAAATCCTTCAATTTACATGAGTATATAATAATAAAGCTAAGCGTATAAGCGCGGTATAGTATCTTAATAATACGATAATAAAAGTTAATATGTGAAAGTAAAGATATTATTTTTACTACATCTGTAATGATGGTACAGAAAAAACTCGTAGAATATGATCGTTGTCTTTATATCGAAAGGCGACGTATACGACCGTAACTCCGGACCTCCGCCCACATCCGAGCCCAAAGGCGAATAGGTCAGGCGATTAGAAGTATTTACGGCCGGGGTTTTTACGCTAGTGGAGTGTCGGAAAAGTACGCGTATCAATCCGCTCCATTTGGTTTTACGAAATAATAATCCGTTCGGTAATACCAGTCGATAATTATTTTTTAAAGATTTTTCTGTAAATCTAGCTCATCCGAGACTTATATTCTAGTAAGAGGGTCTTACGGCAGGGATTTAAGGACAAGGTTTAAACATTAATTATCCCGGTTAAGTAATTAAAAAGCCGAGAAGGAAAGACGTGGCAAAGACCCGAATAAAGTCTACTTTGCCATTGTATTTTTGTCTCCGGTACTCGATGGTGACTTTTTGCCTCGACCGGCAGTTTATCGACCTAAATATTTTATTTACGTTAACGTCGCGCCGGGCCGCCGTACTTCTCCCGAGAAACCGGTCGGTAGATTTCGTACTTGGTCCGGTGTGACGTAACGAATAAACTTAACTAGGAACGCGAGTAAACGCGTAATTTTAATAGTTAGGAAAGTGCGACGGCCGTCGGGAAATGGAAAAAATTCGTCGGGGGGAATAGGGAGAAGCCATTCTTTAGGAAAGCGCCGAGCGAAAGGAAGTTGCCGGTCCCGGCCCTTTCCGACGACTCCGACTATTTCGGGCCAACGTCGCGGTGGGAGGGAAATTCACTTCCGGAAATGGTTGGCAAAACTACTCCCGTCCAACCGGTCAATCGGCGAGCGGTAACTGTGAGTCCCGATCGCGATCTTCTTATTCGTTAGTAGCTTCTATCTTCGACGAAAATCCCTTTTTACGAAATTTTACGGAAGCTCGGCGTCAAATAACCGTTGGTTTTCCGTCGAATTTCCCAACAGCGGAATTAAATGTCGGCCCGTTTCGCCTCTTTACGGGTTTATTAAACGCTTAATTACGAGATCTTTCCACTCGAGCGAGGAGACGATAATTCCCGCCGCCTCCGGAGCCGTAACCGGATAATAAACGCGCTGCCGAAACAAGAATTACCGCATTCTTCTCGTAACGTCGAGCAAAAATCACCGGAAAGAGTCGTCGGGAGACGTTTCGGCCTTTGTTTAGGAAAAGAGAATCGGGCGGAAAACCCCAACGGGATATTTTCTGCCGCCGTTCCGAGAAAACGGACGGGATTAAACCCTTTCTCTCTACCCGGCCCTTTCCCGGAAGTCCAAACCGGGACTCTCCCCTCCGTCTACGTAAACCGCTTAAATCATTTTTCCCGGCAATGCGGAAGCGCCCTTCCGATGACGGTGAAAAATTAACCGGCTTTTTCCTCCCGCCCAAGAGTTTACGCTACGGCCTTCCGACGGACAAAAAAACAATTTTTAGGCGGGCGCGCGCGCACCGTCTGCCCGTCCCTCCTTCCGGCCCGTAATTTACCGGAGAAATATTCCCGGTAAATTACGGAGGGACGAAGTCTCCGTTTTTTCTGACGAAAAATTAAGCCTTTTGCCGGCAAGAACCAACCTTTGCTATTTGCCCGGGTAAAAACGTTTGCCAGCACCCGAAATAGTTGGTGGGTTTCACTCCGACGACAAAAGGGATGCGTTAACGGCCGGTAAGAAAGAATAAAACTATAGAAACGAATGACGATTGGCAAATTCTAAAAATTTGGAAGAAAGGGTCCGATTCGACTCTTTTTTTCTAAACTGTACAGTACTTTCGGTTGGAAGCGAAACGTCCCGGACTCGGAGCCGTTTCCAATATCCTTACTTCCGTCCGGTATTAATTAGTTTCTTTTAAAGCCCATCTCCGGGCGATTTGGGCGGATTAATCGTCTACGAAATTAGAGAAGTGGTCGGTAACGACAGCCGACCGATCCCATTCGAGTCTTCTCCCTCGTTTAACTGTGGAATCCGACGTCAGTGGAATCGTGCTCGACGTTCCAAACGCCATTGTCAAACTTCTAGGCTTGCAGGAAGGCCGAGCTGAACGTCCGACGTTCACGTTTTCGCCATGAAAATGTCGGCCGCAACCTCAGTTTTATTTATTTAATATTAACTTCCGTTAAAGGCGCCCGTTTCGCTTTTCTCGTTCTTCCGCCTCCCGGGAGAACGGTGCGTCTGGGTAGGCGGGCTTCCCGCTCCGTATTTGACGGGAGAAAAAGGCCATTCGCCAGGCCCGGGTTCGGGCGTTTTACCACCGCCCGGGCCGGTCCAATACGTAAGCCAAAGGGACGAAACCGGTCCCGTTCCGGACGATTTTCCCGGACGGAAATGCGCGTCCGAAAGAAAGCGTCCGGGTTGGTTCCCACCCGCCGGTGGCCGAAAGGAAAAAAACAGAAAACCGTCCCATACTTCCGGTTTTGGCTTCCGACGGCGCCTGCCGGCAAAGGGCGAAACGTTAAAAGACGGGATCAAAACAGCCCGGGTCCGGAAACGAAAGTATTTCCGTCGGACCGACCGAGTAAAAAACGAGATTATTTCCGCTTTTCTTCCGGGATATTTTTACGGCGCCGAGTGGGTGGCCGGTCTCCACCCGTTCCGGAAGAAAAGAATAAAAATAATATTCCGTTTCGGCGGGTTAAAGGGGGCCCCGGCCCGTTCCAAGAGGCAATTCCCCAGAATTTTTATCCCAAATGAAAAATTTCCGCGGAAACGGACACCGGATGGAGATTCGGCTCCGGCCACTCCGGGAAGGAGACGGGCCGTCCACCCCGACCGTTACTTTTAAAAAGGCGAGGGAAGCCCGAGGCCTTACCTGGATATCGCCGCACCTCCGGATTCGACGTCTGAGACGGTGGCCGCCGAAGCGCCTCCGCTCGGCCGGAAACGTCTTCTGCGCCGATTCGGGACGGACCGACCGCAGCGCCTCTAGCGGAATAATCCGTGCGGAGGCGAGGGGCGACCGGCGAGAAGGCAAAATTAGGGAAGAAGCCGGTTCCGTGGCCGAGAATAAACCGTGCTGGGAGAGGGGAAAACTACCGCCGGAACTAGGCCCGTTGGCTGCCGTTTCGGCGTAAAGGTAAGCGACGGTAGTCTACCTTTACCTGGCCAACGTATTGTACCATACCGGGCTCCTCCTTTTATCCCCCGTACATACGAATCTGAACAAACCTATATTTTCGTCTATTTAAATCCAAATTTTTATTTATAAAAATATATTTATTATTTTCTACTTCCAACCCTTCTATTTTATTAAATTATAGTATTTGACTTATATAACTACAAAGGTTATGTTACGTAAGGATTTATCCCACCGAGTGACCAATCTATCGCATTTTAAAATTCTTTAAATTGTGTACAGCGGAGGAATAAATAATGTTTAAATTGTGTTAGATCGGTCACTCGGTGTGAAAAACCCTTAGGTAAGATAACCTTTGTAGTTATATAAATCAAATAGACTATAATATAACAAACATTAAAACAAAAACCGAATAAAGAGTTTGGTTATATCAGCCTACCGTTGTCGCGTTTATAGCCATACTCGGATATCATTGATTAGGTAGACAGGAATTTAAAATAAATATTAAATTTTTCGGATATCGTAATACTTTGTAATGTTAATTCTAAGAAACTGTGCCATTCCCAGCGGATTACCGTTTGATATTCTCAAACGGTAATCTGCTAACCAATCAAATTTGACGAAAAATGGACCAAATATTTAAACTCGACACCCTCGAAAACCGTTTAAAACATATTTTGTGCGGCTGGTAACGTCGTATTATGTAATTTTCCTATACGAATGCCACCATACCGCTGGTGCGATAGAAAGAAGGGATGTTGCGGAAGGGGTTCGAAGTAATTCGCCCAAAAGGAGTAGTCGACCTTCTCCCGGAAGAGAGGATGGTCAACGATTACTACTTAATACCGGTCTACTATTAATATTTGGAAAGTGATCCGTATTAGGAACATCGGTCATTTGCCGGGCTATCGGGTTGCGATAGCCACGTACCGTACGTGATCGAAGTTTCTAACATAAACATCCGAAACTTGTTTAAATAAAAATGCCTATAAAAGTGCGAGAGTAATTTCTTCTTTGCGATAATAGAGTTTAAATTTTGGCAACAGATTGTATAAACTACGTGGGAAATATGTAATCGTAAATATAGAAAAATTATTGGGTTGCAATTTGAAAAATTTGTAGACAAACTATCCTCGCTGTCTGTCTGTCTGCCTGGTTCCTTAATTTCGAGAACGAGTAAGATAGATAAAGGTTGAGAGCGGGTATAGAAACCGTAAGACAGTAGGCGCGGATTAATTATAAGGCAACTTCCGGTTTGGAACAAAGGTAATTTTACTTCCATTCAAAATGTTCCCTCCAATGGAGTTAGATAGATGACCGACACGACTCTATTGCTAACAGGAATGGTATGATGAACAGGAACGGGGGCGAGACACCACTAAAAGAGTTGAGAACATTGTGACGAAAAGTTGCAGACCGGCATTGTAACGATGACGCAATAAATAATCTCTGGTTAGAATTAGTTTGGTTTATTTAGTTGCGGCGAGGCGACACGTGAGCGATCTGTCAAGGAGGATGCTTCCCGGGAAGACTTTCGTGTAAAGCTGGCTCCTATTTAGGTGTTACTAACGTGAAGAAAACCTGGAAAACTTCGCGTGGCCCGTTCGTGGCATGGCCAACGAACCGGCCACGCGAAGTTTTTCCAGGTTTTCTTCACATTCCACTAATCCACGACTAACCAACTACCAGAGTTCGATGGTTTTACGCGTTTCGCTACTGGAGGGCACTTATTAGAATTAAGAAAGTACAGTACCGTTCAGAAATGAAAAAGCCGAGTCGTTAGATGTGGAAAATTAAATACTTATATTCTTATTATAGACTTTTCACATTCCACTCCACGTAAGTAAGTGTTACGCGCCTACCTGTCGCGGTAATTAAGGGAATATATAGTTTTTTAAATTATATTAATTTTTATAAGAATTATATTATGCTTATTATTTAATTAATTTTTTGCCAATAAATGGCGCTACGTGTAAACGAACAACTGGATGTAGATAGAAATTAATTGATGTAATGTACAGAAATCCAATAGATATTTTGGGGTGGGGTGCGCGACAATGTCTAAGTCAGAAGTTTGTAAACGTAACTGCCGAGTTTCGTAGCAATGGGTCGAATGTCCTAGGAGTATACTCGTAGGCCATATAGTGAACAAACAAAAAGACATCCTCGTTTATATATATATATATAGAAGAAGATATAAGTTAATTTGAAATTTTGAATATTTAATATGCTTAAAATATTACATTGTTACTAAAGACACAAAAATTTATTAAATACGTTTATTGTAAAAGAAAACAATCGGTACGATGAAACAATATAGCGATTAATATAATAATCCATACAATAGTCGACAATTTTTCCTTCTGTCAAGAAAATATGTAAAATCGTGGAAAATGTAAGTTTAGAACGTGTAGAATCGAAGAAAATTTAACATTGTTTCGACGAGCTTGGACCGAAGGGAGAAAAGCGGTATAAAATAAAATAAAACTAGAGACAAGAGATTACCGTATAGCAACGTTTTCCGACTTCTCTGGTCGCCCGACACTAGTAAAGCCAGATAGAATTCGAGACACACTTCTCTGAGAAAATCAAGAGCTTACGTAGATTACGAAATAAAATGATGGCTCTATACATTTGCAATATTCATTTTTAATTTTAAGCAATTCGTAAACGTTTATTCGTAAACAATATTCCATTTATATTTTACTCGAGACAACTTGGTAAATACGCTTTAGTCTCGGGGTTTAACCTTCGATTTTAATATTTCGTCACACGGTTGGAAAACATTACTTTATCAGTTAAGGTATAGGAAATTCAATATTCTACGTATATGTTTGGTGGAACCTGTTACGTAAGTATTCCACTTTGGATACGTTTGAAAGGTCGTCTTTTTAAATTACGGATTTCCCTTATTGTTGGTATTTTAATATTATTAATTTCATTAATTTTCTTTTTTTGAAAAAAAAAACAATTTTTTTTTCTATGTTAAGATTTCTCTGTTTTTAGAATATTAGTTTGAGCCGACTATTCGCTTCCACTTTTGTGTATTTTGTATATTTCTTTTCCCTACGATTATTATTGTTATTGTTGGTATTATTTATTAATGTTATTATTAGTGTATTTTTTCAAACAGGCTTATTATTCTGCGCTGAATTGTTAACATTATTATACTTTGTAATGGAATTGTTATTGATTGATTATAATATTGTGTTGTATGCCCGTACTGTACATGCGAGATTTCCTTGTAATAAATAAAAATAAATATTGTTATCATTTCTATACATATTTTCTACAGCATTCAATTTTTCTAAATCCTTATTAAATGTATGGATGACGTCATTAAATGCTTTAAAATACGCTCGTGTTCATCATCAATTTCCTTTCGTTACTCGGTCCTATAATTAAGCTTATTTTTATTAAATGCCATCACAACTCGACATTTCGGTCTTATAGCACTAACTTCGTATCGTATGATATTACCAATTACATACGAATTTTTAGAAATATAGTTTTCTAAACGAATTTATATTATACTAGCTGTTACCCGTGATTTCGCCCGCGCGGATTTTGCAAGCAAACCCTATTTACATTCAATATTTCAACAACCATAGTAATTGTTATATAACACCTACCGCCGAGAATGATAAGAATTGCTGAGAATCAAACGAACTGTTTTCAATTTGATCAATTTTCTGCAACGTTCACAATCGTTCTATAACCGAACCAATACGCAATAACAAATTCGAATTTAAAACGGTTCGAACATTTGGTTAAAAAATCGAAATATATAAATATATTGATAACAATGTCTGAAATGTTATCAATTTAATACCCCTAAGTACAGTCGACTCCCTATAATACGGGTTCTTATACTTCGGATTTCTATATCACGGCGAAAAAATTGCGACCGTATTCGTACAAACATGCTAAAAAAACTCGTATAATTCGGTAAAACGTCATCGCCGACTCGTGTCGCGACAGGATTGGTCGAATCTAGACCAATAGCGGATATTGCGCAAACCGTTGAGTTTAAACGAGCGGCGGACCTACTAAAAACCATTTATTATTTAACGTCCATAAAATTATATTTAGGCTATATTAATGATGTTTCCAAAGTTCAGCGAATTTTTCGCAAAAAAGATAATTTATCAGGAAGCACGCGAGCGCCATTCGATGGCAAGCTCCACGACGAAAACAAATTTAAGCAATGGCGTAGTCGAACGGTGCACGCTCTGTAAGTAATAGTGGCTTAACGTAATGGGAACGGTATGGGCGGCCCGCCCCGGGCGGCACATTTTTAGGGGGTGGCAAAATTTCACAATAAATAATAATAATATCTTGTAAAAATTTGAACCACTTCATTTCATATTCACGTCGCTCGTACGATTCGGACCGATTGAAAAGAGCACGGAACAGTGTTACCATCCGGACAGTCCGGGAATCGACTCACCGTCCGGGTGAAGTATTAATTTTACCCGGGGATATGGTGTGCAACCTGTCGACCTTTTTTTTTTCGTTTGTACAATTCATTCGTATTCATATGCACTAGGGTTTCTCAAACGGGATTCCGGGATCCCGGTTGTTTTTTTAACCCGGGAAATATCCCGGGAAATTTTTCTTATCCCGGGAAATCCCGCAAATTTCTTAAAAATTCACTTTTTTTCTTATTTTGTGTTAAGGTTGAGGAGTTTTGCAAATAGAAAGCATAATTAACTCATTCACTGCCAGAATACATTTGTATTTATTAATTTTAAACCTACCTATTATTTTTTTTAAATTTTTGCTCGTTATAGCATGTCACAAATGGTCAATAATCAATATATAGCTTATTTGTGGCAGGACTATAAAAATTCTTTACTTGTCGGAACCTGTAATATCTGGAATAATTGTGCTTACGCTGTCTTGAGTTTTAACCATGCCCAGTAGCTTCAATAAATGCCTGACGCCAGATTGTGCAAATTGGGCAAGGATACAAACGAGTACAAAGTCTGCAAGTATGAAGTTTTTCTTCATAAACCTGATTATTAAAGCCAAATGAATTGCCGAATTATCGAGCTCTAAGCTTGATGCCGCTATTAAAGCAGCCAAGGTAGACAAATCAAGAATACTAGAGAGCGAAAGAAGTACTACAATCTCGAAAACGAACTCGAAATCTTCCAGGCTACAGGTGAAAAAACACATAATATCTGTCTTCTCTTAAATGCATTAAACACTATTCCAATCACATCAATTGAATCGGAAAGGGCATTCTCGGTGGCAAGACTTTTCATTACTAAAATAAGAATTAGAGTGAGTTATCGGAGTATTGACCATCTTTGCTTTTTAAAATCTTATAAAAGTTTGCAATATTTTGTATTATATTTTATTTAAAAAACGAAAATTACCTTCTAAATTAGAAGTTCATTTTTTTAATTTTTAACTCAATTCAAAACATTTTTTTTGTTGTTGTTGTATGCAGTTTCCAGCAAACTTTAATTAATTTTTTTCTATTTGTGAAAATTTCTACGTTATTTAAAGGTAATTTTTATTATAGGCCTATAGACCTAACACAGCATTATTAATATGATTTTGGAGGTTACAGAACTTTAAAATTACTTTAAAAAATGGAAAATAATTATATCATTTGATTTCAAGATATTTTGTATACCTTAAAAATAATTAATTCTATCCCGGGATTTCCCGGGATCCCGGGAAACAGTTCACTTTTATCCCGGGATCCCGGGACAAGCAGAAGACCGGGAAATGAGAAACCCTAATATGCACCTCCAATATCCAATAGAGCTAAGTCATCCAGGTTACTTACGTTACTCCTACCCAAGTCTCCCTAGTCGCTATCTGTAACTGACTTAGAACCGTCATGTGCCGCACATTATTCTTCGCATTGCAAAATGACATACGCATTCGTCGGGAACTTCTGTTCGAACAAACCTCACCCGTCGTCCGGGTCAGCGATTTTAAAAAGGTGACAACACTAGCACGGAATTTTTCGTTACTTATTCTGTGACGAAACTAAATTTTAGTCTTTTAAATTGAGATACCTAAATAAGGGGACGGCGAAATTTTCCTCCGCCCCGGGCGGCTGACACCCACGCTATGCCATTGGTAAGTAATCCTACAATTTTTTATTTATAGCATAGTTTATATGGATTATTCCTAAAAAATTATACGTATTTTGAAAATGTTGAGTCGAATTAGTCTAGAATCGATTAATTTTATGGAAGAAAACCTTTCAAACAGCCGTAGTCCGTAAAATGCATACGTGCCGGGTTGTGATTGGCTGGACTCGTAGAAAATGGATTCATAAAAACCGGAACGTATCTACCGTGTTTTATGGGGGTCGACTGTACTCAACGAAGACTAAACGTAGTTGAAAACAAAAAATCGCATCTAAAATAGTACGGTAGAAGCCGTTCTTCGGGTTAAGCCTTAATGCGCTCCCTCTTCCCCCGCGGAGGAATTTCCAAAAATCCCTTTTTAGTGCGCGTTTTCGTGACGTACCCTAACTGCGTATCAAATTTCACCTCTAGGTTCAGCGGTTTGCTCTGGACGATGATGAATCAACCAGTCAGTCAGTAAGGACAAGTAGGCCTAATTATATATATTTAGACGTTATCAATGCTGGAGCTTTTAAAACTACGGATAAGTATATTGTATTCATTACATCTAATTCTACAATCACGTTCGATTTGTTTCGTTCATACTATACTTTGTCGAACTGTCACCGGTTACTAGCCATTTATTTTGGTTAGAAAGAAAACAGCTGGATCGTATTTGATATAGGCTATATTTTTACCTATTTTTATGGCCATATCTTATTCCGCAAACTTCATTAGTTGAAATATTTTTTGCTAACTTAGACTGTAATATACATATCGCCAGCTATTTTCATCGCAGCATCAAAACTTTTTCGAATGCTTAATTCTTCATTCTTTGTAGGTAAATACGTTTAAGAACTTTAAGTTCTCAAGCTGCATATTTGTTTTAATTTTAAACCTTCGAGACCCGTTGTTCCAATCGATTTGCGTAAATATTTTCAAACAACTGTACTCTCCAAATTAACAGTATCGGGATCGGTATAAGATTTATTAATAATTTCTATCCCATCTTTTATATACAACACGGAAAATATAGCGATCGGACAAAAAGTAGCCGTCCGAAATTTTTACATTTTTGAATTCTGAGGAACTCGAACAATCGAGCAACGCAAAATAAAAAAAAATTGTATGGAAGTTAGTGTGTGTGTGGGACACGATATTGTTCATCAAATTTGGAACTTAATAACTCCCGTGCTTTTTGTCGAAATTTTGCAGAAAGGTTTCTGTATTACGGGGAAATGTACTCAGAAATTTTCAGGAAAATCGGCTCACTGCTTGGAGAGATATTAAGGGGAAAGGAGCCGTATCTGAAAAAGCTTTCAAGATATGGAAGATTTTTACTCATACAAATAGCAAAGCTTTGAGGTCAGGGGTGAGTTTTGTAAAAAATAAAGTGTAAGTGTTAATAACCAGTAGAATCTTCATTAAATCTTACTCTTCACGATTTATAACACATGAACCCCCCTTTATCTCCTTACCCTCGCGACTTTTTACCACCAAAATTTAATAGCATCAGTGCCCCTTATACACAAGTTGCCGTGGAGAATTTAGTTTCACAATCTTCACCCCATCCTGAGATATTAAACAAAATAGACACCAATACACACACACACACACATCCGCGGAATTTTTTTGACTTTTTTGAGTTCGGAAGGTCTGAAAACGTGGAGATTTGCGAAAAACTCGAAGGGTCAAATTGGACTCGATTCCAATACTTTCCCTCGCAATGTATACATAACAGCTGGAAAAGTACAGTACTTAAAAGCGGATGCGTCGTATCACAGCAGCTTTACTTTCCACGTGTAGAAAAATAACTTAAAAATGTTTTCGTCGGAATCAATATTCCTGTAAAGTCAGTTGTAGTTAGCGTAGAGAAAGGAGAAAGGAGACGAGTCCTTAACAACTGACGAAAAAGAAACGTTTTGCTACAGTTGTTTTCGAATTCTTTATTCTCTACTCGCATCGTCGCTTTCTTTTTCGATAAGAAGTTTTTCTATAGGAGCTTTCCATACGTCTGGTCGAACTGTACAAAAACGAAAATCTTTTATCGCGTATATCACGAATTTGACTATAATTTATTTTTTCTTAAAATGTAATGCGGCAGTCGCCATATTGGTTCTTTTGAGTTGCGTGTAGGTGTTTCTAGAGCGAATTTGGTTATTTGTTTTTCCATCTCGATTATTTGGATTTCTTGTTATTTGTGTTTTTTAATGGTTTGGTGTTTAGCACTGAATTGTAAACGTTTCAAAGGTGTAAGATTGTTCCGTTTTCTCGCTGACAAACCCGGGAGAGTGATGATTTAAAAGTTAATGTAAGTAATGGTTTAAGTAATAATTATATACGTAGGAACTAGATTTATTAGAATCGTTTAATAATAAATTTTCATCGTAAATTATCGAAGAAGATATGCTGCCTTAAAGATTTTTCGTCCTGAGGTGATATTTATTTATTGTTCGATAATGTACTCGAACTTATTGCTCCATATTAGTACAGTACACGAAGAAAAGATATACTCGGCTTACATTTTATGAGCTTTTTAACAAATGTTTTTAGGACAGTAAACATTGCTTTTCAGATTTAAAAACTATTTATCACATAATATCAGAGTCGATAGATATACTGGTACTTGCGCTGAAATAGATAGCTGTTTAAAACTGTTGAAACTAATATCTCAGATATTATAGTAGAGATAAACGAGATTTATCACACTACTAGCGGTAACATAAAAATGACACTTTTATCATCAGAATACAATTTTTTGACATTTTAATGTTACCAGTTTTATTGTGATATAAGTCTCTGTTATCTCTGCTATAGTATCTGAGATATTATTTTCAACAATTTTCAAGACGAGAAGCTCTTTTATAATGTTGCTACGTATTGTGAATGAAAGTTTTGTACATAATGTTCTGTATGTAAAATAGCTATTCACGACATTGGTAATGGTAAAATAAGTAAATAAATTTGCATTTTACTGTTTTGTTTTATTACGTATGTATGACAATATAATTACGAAAACTGTAGGAAAATCCTCCGATACATTTAAATAGCCATAGAAATTGAATTCAGATAAAGACGAACTATTTTTAAATAATTTATTAACTTTAACCTTACATAAAGTGTGTTATATAATTTTACTTGATTTAGTATAGTGAGAAATAGTATTTGGGATGAAATAGTTTTGTATTTTTTACACGAGAAATTACATTTTTTATGACACTGACATTGGCTGTACATACTTTAGTAATTTATATAATATTCTGCACAAATGACGATTTATTGATAGCCTACTACACCTGTCGTTTATTTATATAGGTTTAAAATATCATTAACACGTCCTTTTTTTTGGTCTCCGTGTCATCACTAATCGCTTTTACTGTACTGTCAATATCTAACAATACTGTCTGAACTCTTTCCATTCTACATTTACCTATTTTATTTATCGACCTCTAACTCGTCATCCTCTAATCACTTGTAAGTTATTATGTGTCTGTAAATATGTTAAATATGTTGTCTAAATAGTTGGAATTTCCTCTTTTTCTTCTAACAGCCTATATTTGAAATCCAAGAACTAAATCTACTGACTTTTAATCCCCCTTTCTAACCTGTTCCTAACTTTTTTGGTTCAACTTTAATCGCTCTCTATCTCATTAATAAACACGATATAAACTGTGAATAACATATATCATAGCTCTTTTCTCACTGCAAACCATAATAATTTACTTAATATTAATAAATTAGAAAAAAAAATATGGGCTTAACCTCGATAAATTCGAAAGCCACCCTAAATCCTAAATCTCTTTTTCGTAACACTTTAAATCTATCCTACCTTAACACATGGTTTAAGATTTCTATACATTTCCATAATTAAATGTATATAATTCTCATCATTCCCTTCATTTCTTGACTCCCGAAGACATCCCATATTAATAATGTATATACAGGTTTAAACGTAGTCAAAATTTTTATTTTGACTAGGTTTTCTTGCCCTTAACGAAAACTCCCAAAAATATTTAAAAATGAACACAAATTATAAGCAGAAAACAAACAGTCTAATCAATTTAAAGTTTAAAGTAACAGTTAATAGAAATATAAATATTAACGATATTTACGAATAAATAATGTTCAAAACCGGAATAAAATAGTATTTAGCATATAAGCGGGCCTTTAAAAATGACAAATGAAATATCCGAGTTAAAAACGAGAAAATTTCATATATTAAAAGAATTTCGAACGTTAATAGCCGATTCTCCCTACGCTGCAGTCAAACGTACGCCTAGACGCGATGGAAGCGCTCGAAGTGGCAGAAATATTTATTACGCCAGTATCGTAGCATTAGAGCTATCGGCAGCGCAAAGACCGCTATATCTATCGACTCTGATAATATTATAATAAATATTCATTAATCAATTATTCTTCAAAAACATCTTATTTATATTAATTAAATTACTATTATTATTTATTAATTATTTGCGAAGATCTCTACCGCGTGAGATTTGTAACGAAATAAATGATTTAATAAACAACGATTCTTCGGTCCACAGACAACATATAACGACGAATCTGTTATAATACAGTATGTTGTCTGTGGACCGAAAACATACTTAAAACTTAACTTGGACGCTCCCGTTGGCAGTTTGCGTAATGTAAAAATGCGCGCGCATATAGTAAACGAAATATATGCTAATTTTAAGAAGTATCTGCAAAGTTCTTGGGTAATTTTGCATTTCGAAACTAAATGTATATATCGTATGATAAGAACCAGGGACGCGGCTTTTTATTTTCAAAGCTAGTCAGTTAAAAGCCCGGCAGCAAATGTGGCAATAGCCTCTGAACGAAAAGATATTCTATTTGGAATTACGAACGAAATTCCGCAGCTGGAGATGGAAAATGTACACCTCCACCTTCGAACACGGGAACCAATATAGCGACTCCGTAGGGAACATCGGCGTCCCGACCCGGCGTTTGTAGAGCTCGCCCGAATTCTTCTATTTTCCCGGACGGAGGCGGATAATTTTCCCAAAATCTCCCTAGACGGAAAGGTAAAAGACGCCTCTGCGGACGTTTTCCCACAGCCGTCCGCGAATCGGAGGAACCTTTCCGAATGGGCAATCCGAGTAGTAAGCGCCGTCCGATTCCCACCCGCTTTCCGGCGCAATCGGTAAATATCTTCTCGGCAACGGGAGGAAAACGACGAACGGACTTTTTACCTCCCGACCAATAGAAATTGCGATTAAAAAAGTGCGACCGAGCCAAAACCATACTCACTTTTCAGACTCGAACAGGTTGTCTTTTTTTTTCTATACCCAATCCTCGGCCCCGGCTGCCGACCCGTCCGACGGGAATGGTGGGGAAATCGTTTAAGAGAATTTCGCCACCGGTTTTATCCGTTTCGTCACTTTTGGCCCGACGTAAGGCGGGAGTGAGGCGGCAAATTTTTTTCCGACTTTAGACAAAATACTTTGACAGGATTTAGTGCACAAGTGTCGCCTCCGTAAGAACGAAGAGACGCCAATTGTTTGGCCGTGGACTTAGAAAGACCGACGACGGTTTAATTTGTCGAAACGAAACCGGCCCGAACGTAGAGCCGGGTTTGAGCGGTGGTGCGTGACCGGTAACCCGCCGCCCGACGGCTTATCCGGGCTACGCGTCGCTACTTAAACCCGGCTTTAACGGTACGGCCGAGCAATCCGGGTCCAGTCCGACCTTCGGCGGAAGACGAATAATTTACTCGCTTTTTTCCATTGGGAGAAACGACCCGAGTACAAAATTGTGTTCGTTTGGGAAACGCACCGTCGATACGGTTATCGTAACCTACGTTCGTGCGTCGAGTAGTACGTACTGTACGTGTTGCGATGCTACGAATCACGCTTTTTTTTTTCTTTCGGCGCAAAGAAGCGCTATTAGTGTCAGACGGTGTTACGCAATGTCATTGATGTTTGCGGGTTACCCGTTAGTGCTTAGTTTATATCAATTTTACCTTCTCCGTTTAATCCTTCGCGTTTAAATTTGTAAACCAATTTGCAAACCAATGTAAGGCATCGAGTGGTATGCACGTTGCGTAAGCTCTGTTTGATGCTTTGTTATCTTTCCTGTCGGTGCAAAATAAGCATTTTCATTGTCATCCAGTGTTTTGCAATGTTTTTATCCTGTACGCGTTACCTGTCACCGCTTCTTTTTTGTACATATTTATTTATTTTTTTTTTTCATTTTTTTTTTGTTAAATTCTCTTTACTTAGGCCTACATACAATCGATTGTTAATTATTACTGCACGTAAATCTGTAATTTGTCGGCTTTTCAATACGTAACGCGGTATTACTCGGCTGCGCTTACGCGGCGCCAGGGACGTAAATTATTTGTATGTTATCAATAAAAAAAAACTGAACCGAAGCACATTTTCCCATTAAAAATTTTACCGGGTAACAGAAAGATATAATACTTCTCGACGATTATCCTTTCTGCCGCCGACGTCTGTAAATTACAAACGGCGATGGCTTAATCCCCAGCCGGCCCTTTTTTTCGCCAAAATGCGAAATTGTATAAGTCTCGCTTGTCGGCCACCGCGGTGGAAACTCCCGTCGATAATTCCGCGCAATATTTCCAGAATGTCTTTTGTACCGCTCTTCTTAAAGAGGTTTAAATTCTCGACTGCCATCGCTGTCCGGCAGCCCACGACCGCGTAATTTACTCTAGTTAAAATAGCGGTCTCCTCGGAATAATCCGGGTAATAAAAATAAAATACGCTAGAAGATTCCGACCGTCGTTTAATTCGTCGATTGACGTTTTAAACGCATTCGCCCGCCAGTTGTCAATATGTCGTTCGCCTACGTTATCGCCGAATTATTCCGAAAATTACCGACTAAATCGTTCGTAATTATAATTTTGCCCGTATCTACGTTATTTGTCAGGTTAGAGTCGTAGTTGAGAATTCCTGGAATGAAGTAGTCTTTCGAAAATCTCACTGCCGACGATTCGACCGGTATATGAGAACAATAACCTAGTAGGCTATAAATTAAGATAATTTGTCGAAAATCTTACTCGTAGTATTTATTATTATAATTGGACGGTAGTCGAAAATGTAAGATTTATAGCTTTTTTTATAAACAAAAGTAATCGCGCTTTGGCCAAATTTACGAGAAAACGGCCAGTTCCCGTTACGATATGTACAGCACTAGTGGCGACAGTAGCGGCCACCCAAGAGTCGTCCATCGTCGGTCGTAGAGCGCGCGTGTTTCCTCTTGTAAAGTGTTTAGTTGTAATAAATAATACATTAAGTTTGCTAGTCGTCTTAATAGCGCAGTATACAACGTATAATATAACGGTTCCCACCCCACCATTCCAAATCTAAGATGGCGGCCGAGACGTAACGCCTGTCGGGCATTCTCCAAGTCGGATGGCGGCTATCGCGCCCACCTCCGTTCGATTTAATAGTAAAAATCATCGGCAAAATTTCGGATTCCGTTATTACGTCGGAAACGGAATCCGAATAAATTATTTATTTGTTATAAATAATTATAAATTTATTGGACAATTAAGGAAATGTCCACGGACAATTGATTTCCACTCCTATTTTAACAATTATACCCGCATTAATTATACATCTATTTCAACAATATAATAAAACAAACAAAAAAGAAAGTTAATGTTATGTTTACTAACAAAAAGTAAGATCTATAAGAGCGAATTTTATTAAGAAAGAAACGTTTCGCGTATTTCATTTGATCAAAAAATGGCAAAACGAGCCGCATTCTCCCGTCCTCGTACGAATTTTCCACTGCCCCGTTTCTATTTTAATTATTTTAATAATAAGCTTCGATTCGTTACGACAATAGAAGAAAATATCTTTTTTTTTCTTGATTAACACTTTAGTTATTTAGAATGATAACTTATTTTTAAATAACTTTTCGTACTTTTGGTAATATAATTCCTTTCATCTTTTGGAATGCAGAAATTTAAGAAATAACGTTATTTTTTCGACTAAATCATTTATTTCGTAACGTGTTTGTTTAAACTGAGGTGTTTATGAGGCAACGGATCGCGTAAGGCGCCATCCGTTACGATATCATACTTTAAAAAATTTTTATATTATTAACTGTTATAAAATGGAAAAAGCTTAATGTTGAGGGTTGAGACGAGTTTCCTACAAAATTGTAAATGTTAATAACGAATAACACCTTCATTAAGTCCGATGCCTCGCGAGGCGCGATACGTCACACCTCTTCGTCTCCTCGCTTGCTCGAACTTTAACCACCAAAATTTAATAGCATCAATGTCCCTTATACACGAGCTACCGCGCCAAACTTCGTTTTTGATCTTTACCTCATCCTGAGATATTGAACGAAATCGATTCCAACACACGTACTGTACAGTACCTATCCACGAAACTTCCCCTTTTTTTACTTTTTGAGTTCAGTAGGTCTCAAACTTTGGAGATTTGAATAAAAAAGAAAAGAAAAGAAGAAAATTTCGACACGATTACAATACTTTTCCTTCTTATTTATATGTTACGGCCAGCGCCCGATGTCTAGCCAATTGGCGAAATGGCTGGCTACTCGTAATTATGGCCGAATCGCCCGGCAAGTCCGAAATACGAGAGAATTTACGATTACTTCGGGCTTTGGCCGGCCAATTCGATACGCGCACGATGGCCAGTTGGAGAATCGTTGAAGAAAAAGTGGCCGAACCTAGAAGTTTTGCGGAGCTGGATCGTGCGGTTAAAGGAATCAGTTATATATAAAAAACCACACCAGCAAAGAAAAATCTCCTTAAATACAGCCGAAAAAATGACGTGAAGAAAAATAAAAACCCTTCAATTACAGATGAAAAATCGCACGACAGAGAAAAGTAAGTTATCTTACCGGGACGAAGGCCTCTACTTTTACTTGTTTCTGCAATGTGAACTGCTGCGATATTTCGAGTTACATAACGCGTAGACTCGTTTACGGTTGCCACGATTTGTCGAACACTCGCTAGCCCGAGAACGCACGTTTTCTAACGCGTATCCGGAAACAAAACGTGCGGTGGAAATCCCATATTTTTGAAGTAATTAATTGTCCCATTCCGGATTTTATAAGTATTTCTTTTTTCTCGTGACGTTAAAATTAAAATATTTACCGAAATTACGCGGCATATATATTATCGGGCCCACGAATAAATAGCTAGGAAAGAATTTCGGTAGGGTTTACTATTTGTATCCAATTGTTTTTAAATTTTACGCAGCCGCAACATCAATAGTGTCGTTTAAAACTGCGATCCACGACTTCGGCGCGCTTACGTTATAGTCTAACGTTAGATCTTAATCGTTATGTCTAACGATTAAGATCTAACGGCGATGGAAATTTATTAATAAATAATTATACAGATATAAGATTTGTGTTATTGTCTTTATTCCGTCGGTGTTTTTTAGAACAGCTAATTAACGCTAGGTGTTATTGGGTCGAAACAAAACTGATATTTGTGCAGTAAGAAAAAGAACATCGGCACCAGGCCGGCGGGATTTGGAAGTAATCCCAAATACCTCGTTCGAAAGATAATTGTTAAAGAAAACAATTATCTTTCGCCGAAGTATAAGCAATCGAAAAGTGCAAAAATCGGCAAAAAATTCTCTTCTTTTTCTTTATCCGGCAATGTAGACGCGCGTAGAGAAAAAAAACTACCGGATGTAGAAAGCTCAAATTTTAAACTTAAACCTTTCTGGTTATGGGTGAGGTACTGGCCAAACTTCCGGGACGATAGGTCAAAGTTCACGGGGATTTTCCATAGTGTTAATTAAGTTTTGCGGCTTAATTTTACGCTTATAAAATTGCGCGGAAAGAGACGAATTTTATTGAAAACGTTACTCGGCGTAACAAAAGCAGAAATTTATGCCAATTAAAACTTTTTATAACGATTTTTCTGAACGGCGTATCAAAAGAGTTCGGTCGGCGACGCGTTCAGTCGCTCAGTGCCGACCGATCTTATCTCTCGACGTAATAATACAATTATTAAACAAAGACAATCGATAACACGTGAGATGTAAAAAATTTCTGACGATTTAGACGACGATGAAAATTTTTCTTAGCAGTTTTCTTTGGTAAAGACAAGCTTGGCGTTTGGTACCCACAAGACTTTTACTTCTATTTACCTTACGTTTTGCCTTTAAGCGCCACGCTCATCTTTAGCAAAAAAAAAAACCTGCTAAGAAAAATTTTCATCGTCGTCTGAATTGCCTTAAATTTTAACTCGACGAATTTTTTACGCAAACTATTTAGAGTTAAGTGTTTACGTTTTGGCCGCGAAGAAAATAGATTCGATGTTCCGTGCATCGTCACTTCCTTCCGTAATCTGGAGCCGGATCCGAAGTTCATCGAAATAGTTTTTGACCGGATTATTCAAAATATAAACGTTAAATTGGATCCTTCTAATGTCTAGAAGATGAGGCTAATCGGTAATCTAAATATATAAAATTGCTTGTCCCGACTGACTGACTCACTCATTCACTCACTGATTCATCATCGCCCAGAGCAAACCGCTTAACTTAGAAGTGAAATTTGGTAGACAGTTAGGGTATGCCATGGGAACGCACACTAAGAAGGGATAAATTCCTCCGCGGGGGGAGAGGGAGAGGATTTAGTCTTCATCGAGTACTTAGGGGTATTAAATTAATAACATTTCGGACATTGTTATAAATATTTTTATCTATTTCGATTTTAAAAATGTTCGAACCGTTTTAAATTCGGATTTGTTATTGGTCCGATTATAGAACGATTGTAAACGTTGCAGAAAATTGATCAAATTGAAAACAGTTGGTTTGATTCTTGGCAATACTCGTCATTCTCGGCGGTAGGTGTTATATAACAATTACTTCGGTTGTTGAAATATTGAATGTAAATGCGGTTTGCTTGCAAAATCCGCGAGTAACAGCTAGTGTAAAGACAGAGAAAATTATCGGACAGTGGTTTTGCAGTCCAAATTAATTAATCGTAGGCGTGAAGTCAGTCGAAATTTCCAAGTTTAAGCTATTGTAGAATTGCGTCGGATGGCAATTAAGTTGTAAAAATAAAATTGAAAATGAAGCGGAAGAAGATTTGTTTTTAAGGCAAGTTTTAATTTTGACGGCTTAGCCTACAACGAAAGGTCGGTGGTCAAAAGTTTATACAGTATTCCAAAACATCGAAAGTGAATAAATAGTGATTCTTTTTTAACAGACTTCAATTTTATTTTTTCCGGTTTAAGCTATATTTTTTATAGGCCGGTTTATCCGGGAAGCCTACTTTAATTAGACGAAAGTAGTTTTGCAATTTTGGAAAGAGTTTTAACCGAAAGAAATTTGCGGTAAGTGGTCGTTACCATTAGTATTTATTTTATAATATAAATCGAGGAGCTGGCTTTTCCGCGCATTCGGCTATTGTAGTGTACAATTAGAATCTTACCGGCATTAATAATAGATGACGTAATACGTCGGAGCGAAAGAAGGGAATGCGTACGACACTTTACGCTTTCCCCGGAGATGCGTTGCCTCGGGTTTCGTACGTACCGCAATTAGGCCTAAATGGACGGAGATATTTTCCCTTCTTGTTACGTAGTCCGAATAAATACAAAGTTTAGTTTCGCATTTTCCCTAAGGATAATCCTTAAATTAGAAAATATCCGGAGCCGTTACCAGCCAAATCGGTCGGTACCGTAAGGATCGTCAATTTAAGGAAAGCTTTTTGTTTTTTGGAAAATCGTCACCGAGTTAGGGGAAAAGTATTAATAGATAGTCTAAAGACAAAATAGTTCCACACCTACGCTTACCGATTGTAATTTAACGGTATTTTGTACGGAATCTAATAACACTCGCGGCCCACCGTCTGGCCGGGAAGAGGTAAAAATTTTGTATTTTTATGTAATTACTGTTATTACTTACCCGCGGGTAATTGATTCCCGCGCGATTATCCACTGCGCTTTCGAAGGACGTTGGTCTTACTCGAAAACGGAAACGTTTTTGTAATCGGACGGGGAGTTTGCGCGTAAGTTACACGCGACAACCCGCGTGTAAATGAACGTGGGTCCAACGGTTCCTTACGAAATATTTTTATCGAAAAACATGGTTTCGATCCGACGATTGATTTCGCCGTAAACAAACTTTGCTTTCGTCTAATTTTGGTTAGCCTTACGGACGGCGCCGACGTTCTCGAAGTAAAAAAACTCGAGTTTATCGCGTGTAAGTGCAATTTACGATATCCCACGCGGTAAATTCGCTCTCTTTCTTCTAAACCGGCTCCAGAAATAACAACTTTTTCCGAAGCGAGTAAGGAGTCGGCTAATATCTGATGGGTTCGGTACGCCATTAACGAATGTTCGAATCTAGGGCTGTTGCGGCATTTTGTCTGGGAAGAACAAACGTTATACGATTTATATAAGTAATCGGTCGATCGATCGACAGGAATCGCCGCCTTTATTACCGTAAAAAGTTTTATTTCTACTTCTACCGTCTTCCTCTATCTCGGCCACAGTCAATAATAAATGCGTACGAAGAGAAAACGAGCTTCCGAGTAGTACGGCGCTTGAAGGGAATGACCGGAGGCGAAATGAATGGCGAAGAAAATAGTTATTTCCCCGTGACGACTGGTAAATAAAGCGAATCTTACCGGGAACTTTCTCTTCGTAAAATTGTTACTTTAACAAAAGAAAGAACGAAGCAAATCTTCAAAGGAGCGGTCGCCCCTTCTAGCCCTCCTCTCGGAACTTCTCGGCTAGATTTACGGAAAATTCTAATTAAATATATTTCGTGGCCCTTATTTCCGCTCATATATTTTGTGTCCTATCGGAATAGGAATACTGGACTTTATACGAATCGTATTATACGCCGTCATTCGGTATCGTCGCCATCTAACTCTAGCCGTATTACTTTGAGCACACGTGCGGACTTCGATCGACTAATATATACAAAGGCTAATTCGTAACAAACTTATCCGATAACCTCCGGAGTCCGCTCCTTTTGTCCGATGACGTAATAACACTCGGTGTCGGCACTTTTATATAGTCGTTTAAACAAAACCTGCGGAAAATAAAATATTTGCCAGAACTAATTCTAACTTTTCATAATTAAAAAATGCAAGTTTATTAAATAGAAGAGAAATCGAACTTGGTACATTATACGCGTAATCCAAAAAATAGTATATCGTTCGCAACCTCGAGTGGCGCGTTATTCCTTAACGCAAATAAGAAGAACGTTATTTTGCCACGTCCCGCCTTTCCCCCTGGCGGTAGATGGCGTTACCGCTGGCTGACGTGTTTCGGATTTTGGAAGACTTTTTGGCCCGTGGCGGAATCTGGTCTCATTAAAACTTCACTTAATTAAACCATTTCCACTGCGCGGTAACTTTTCGGACAACCTGTTCCGTGTCGTTCGCACCGCTCGCTATTAAAATGCGCGCTTCAAACGGAAATGATAAAAAGTTGAAATTAACATGTTTTTTCGGTACCGATCTCTTCCTAATTATTAACGACACGCGTAAAATACGAAGATTTGGCAGTTTTTTTTAAAATTAACAATAAATATGCTGTAGAGTCTGCGTATAAATAAAACTAGGAGCCCGAACAGTGTATATTTATCGTTTGTTAAGATGACAACTTTTAATTATATTAACGGAAAATTTTTGAATTAGAACGTGACGTTTTCGACTTGTTTTTTGCACTCGAACAAATGTCTATAAACAAAAGTAAATATCGGAAATTCGTCAACGAATCTTATCCTTCAAAATAAGACTGGTACTGTTATTAACACAGATATAATCTAGATTTTTTACGATACCTCATTTATACTACGATTAAAGATTTTTAAATCCCTACGAAGTCGATATATGGGTGACACCTGAGATTATATAATATGTTCCAATCAAAATATAAATATAGAATATTTACTATTTTACAATTTATACTTTGATTTTTTATAAAAATTGAAGGAACCGTCTTATACTCGTTTATTTAATATTATTTATTTACATTACACGTTATTTTGAACGGGCCAAGTTCTTAATTTAGGATCGGTAATTACAGAATTTCTCGATTGGCAAGAAACAATTATGAATAGATTGGCGATTGATCGTTCTGCCGTGGATGAACTATCGATTGCGAGGAAGCCGAATAAGCTGGGTAAGGAATTAAAGCTTAAACTTTATAATATCGTAATTAAACTCGCTACTACACAAGGTATAGAGTCTCGGGTCATAAATATAACTGACGAGCAAAGGTAGATAGCGTTGGAAACTAAATGTTTAAAGAAAAATTATCGAGCAGCGCGGGAAAATACGGCGGTGTTTTCGGTGTTATTGGCGAGAATCCGAGTAGACGCGCTCATCTACCATCCAACGCAAGAATTAAAACAGAAAGAAGAAAGGAAGCCGGTGAATGACCCGTGACAAAATATTAGACGTGAAAATTATAAAAATTTGTTTCGATAAAACGAGATAGACGAACAGACTTTATCCGAGGAAGACTCGACCCGTTCTAGGCGTACGAATAGGGAAGGAAAAGTTATTCTCTATAATATTTAATCTGTATTTCTAAATTTACTTCTTTACTGTCGTATATTGTTATCCCGCGCAAATTAATCACATTTAAACTTAAAATTGTTTTTGACTCTTCTAGGCCGACGGATCTTTTATAAAGAAATTTTATTTATAAATTACGTTTATACGATAACGCGGTTATTTTGTTCAAAAGATTTGTCTGCTAAAGAATACATTAAATATGGTACGAAGTAAATATACAGGTTATTTTGTCAAATGTTATAATAAACGAAATGTAATACAAAATCAAATTAAAACGTGTAAATTTAGTGACATAAATAACCGAAAGTCGAATACTAAGGTGTAAATATTGTAGTACAACGGTGGGCAACCCCCGGCCCGCGGGCCAGCTATGGCCCGCGAAAAGTTTCTATCCGGCCCGCGAGATGTTTAGAAGAAATTATAAATAAATATTTTCGATGTAATTCGTCTAGTTTAAATTGAATATTTTTTTCTGAAGTGTTGTGGCAGCAATGAGACGAAAAATAAGGGAATCATTTCCTTATTCAAACAAAAAATGGGAGAACAGAATTTTTCTAAATTATTTATATCTCATCGTGTCATCCATCAAGAAAAGCTATGCAATTAGAAAATGTAATGTCTGTCGTATCCAACTACATAGTGATGTTTTTATTGTGTTTAAAGTCACTTAGATTTTATAAATATGTGAGCCGTTCACAGCCCGGCACAGGCATTTGTAAAATCTAAGTGACTCATACAACATGGAATTCATATAAAACGGAATAATCAACAGTGTTATAGGGGGGTCGACTGTAGTAATTAATTTCTTTTTATTTATTTATTTATTTCATATTTGCAGACTANCGTTAAAAATTATTTCTTTATTTCTTACAAACAAAATAAATATATTAAAAAATATAAAAACAAAAATAATTTATACTTTAGAAGTTATCTAGTATCAAAAACGTTCGATTCAGCACGACACACAGTCCTCAGAAAAACACCACACAAAAGTGACAGTGCTGCCAGCTAAAACACATACACAAACAAAAAATATTCGAGTAATTCAAGATATAGCCAAAGATTGAAGCGCCACAGCACTAGCGAAAATTAAAATTTGCCGACTGGAATTCTTTCGGATAACCGACTTTCGGATAAACGACGCTCTACTGTAGTTAAGTACTGTCGGTTAAAATTTTTTTAAAGTGTATATATAAAGTGTATTTAATAAATTACGCGAACAACTTTTAATAGAATACGTGTCGTACTTTTGTACAATTGTAATTCTTCGTATAATAGTTTTACTCAAATTTTCCATCAAAATTATAAATTATCATTTTCTTTCGTAGCACTGAATGAGGATTTCACCTCAACAGACTAAATATACATACTTGGTGTTGTCAATGTTGTTCCCGAAAGCAATCAACGCGATCTCCATCTCCACAGACTAAACCTACGTCTTCGATGATGCTTTTTCCCGCATTCAACTCGGGCTTTCGATATCTTCGGCTACTAAGAAGACCAGGCAGGACTCTTGCGAGAGTCAGCCAATTGTCAGACAACCTGTTATGCTGAAAATGCATGTGTATATCTGTTTTATCCCCCTTGTGAGGATTTTCGCCATTGCCAGTTGCAATGTTTCATACGTTTATTTGCGTACTGCTAGTTTGGCGTGCTTTTGAGTTGTCAAATTATTGTTATTATTATTTGTAACACGCGTAAGTGCATATTATTATTATTGTTGTTATTATAATTATTTTTCCTCTGTGTTAATGGTCTTGTCGGTCTTTCATTGCAAGTCGCAATGTTTTGTCTATTTACTTCGTAAGTGTCCCTCGCTTATGACACTTTTGTAACATGGGCATCTTTCTGTTGTACTGTACATATCGTTTGTCTTATCATAAGGAACTTTGTCGGTTCTCTCATTGTAAGTACAATGGGTGTTGTAAATATGTTGTTTCCGTGCCAATCATTAGGGCGCTTCTGCAATTCTTTACTACTGTTCCACAACTGTATGTAAATTTTTAATTTTGTTTTAAATAAAAGCGATACAGGCGCCCTTTAGATTTCCGTTTCATCCCTTTCCTATCCTTCTTTATAATTTCACCTTCAGCCTTTTCCTCTAGATCATCTTTCTTCTTCATTTTCACCCCAGGCGATACCTTCGAGTAGCCCTGGTTTCATCCCCTATCTGCTAAAAGTAAAAGTATTTTTTCATACGGGCGCGCGTTTAATCAGAAACGCGCGCCCGTATGAAAAAATACTTTTACTTTTGGTCCACTATATTTTCAATCTGAGAAAATATAGTGGACCATTGTTAAGACCGAAATACGGCTCTCCCTTAATAGTCCGACAGGTATGGGACCAAAGGGGTGTTGGATTACCAAAAGTGTCTGGATTATCGAAAATAATTACATATTTTGCATTGTCCTTTTTGCTACCAGTAGCTTACAATATTCCCTACTCCAACTGTTCGAACAGAACCGCTCGCAGAAAACACACGAAATGTGTGTCATCGTGTAACAATTGGATGGGGAGATTCACGTCGCGACACGCTTCTGTGCAAGCAGACACATAACGGGGACGGGTACCTTGACGGGAGGTGCGTCGGACTACTGAGCATGTCGGATTAAAAAACGTCGGACTATCAAGGGAGAGCTGTACTTAATAATTTGATTCCCAAAATTAAAGTAGAAATTCCCCGCTTCGGCTGTTATTTTCCAACGCTTTATTTATAACGGATGAGAATAAAAACTGATCGAGCCGTAATCGGCGATTTAATTCGAATGAATCGGGTTAAGAGGGACGGAAGAAGTAAAGCCACTTCGTCTCCAATAATAAAACGTCGGTCGTATGAAATTAATATCAATGACGGACTCCGGGTCTTCTTTTTCGCGCTTTCGACACGCTTTTATTTAGGCTACCTTCATTTTTACTTTATTGGACGGCCGACGTCTTAACACTCTTATATTTACGAAAGATTTTTTAATTCTGTTTCAAAATTTTTCTATTTTTAAATTTAAATAAATACTGCAACCAGCCGCTTAACTTTCCTGGCAAAAAACGTTTTAAATCGCTCGTGGCGCTATCTGTTACCAGATTTTATTTTAAAAACTTTTATATAATTAATTATTATAAAACGACAAGGAGCTAAATTCTGACGGTAGAGACGAGTATTATAAACAAAATATACGCTAATAACCAGTCGAATAGTCATTAATTCCGACTCTACTCGAGATATAACGCGCCATCTCCTTTCTCTTCCCACCCCTCGACCTTTAACCGCCAAAATGTAATAGTGATTTTTTTGACCGACCGACTTTCCTTTTGTTATGTAAGCTATAACAGAATCGGAAAAGTAACCGCTTTTTATTTACTTAACGAGAGACCGCGGCCGTACGTAGAGTGTTTATTCGGCGGAAGAGGAAAGGGAAGAAGGAGAACGAGGAGATAGAAAGAAGCGAAACGGTGGGTTTCCGTCAGCGGCGTACTACTCCCTCCGCCTTTAACGCCGGCGTGCGGTTTTTAGCTTGCCGGGCCGTGGGTCTAAAAGAAAACCCGAGATGTAGCCAACACCGATAAGTAACGCGACTACTACCGGTACTTCTTTTTATTTACCAGACTTTTTGTTACCGCCCGGTATTCGGACAGGCGCGTATAATTTTCCATCCGGATCTTTACCCTTTCCGCATTTCCAAGTTCCGGGCAATTACTCCTATTTTCCACGGATTACGTGAAAAATACGAGTAATTTTTAAAGATGTTTTTCCAAAGAAGACGTAAACACGGTAATAGATGAAACCCGGTAATTTATTTTTTTCCGTAAATAAAGCAATTTTGGAGAAATGGACCATGTAATTTTTTTTAAAATCAATTATTAGCGGGTTGCAGTCGGCACTGTTTTGTCTCTACTCCCTCTACGGACTAAGGTGACGTTTATAACGGAAACGACGTCGGCCCGGTCCCACCGAGACGCGCCAGAAACACTTCGTAATAGCCAAAGGCCCATCGAATGTTTTTCGAATTGCCTTAAATCTTCCATCGGCGGTTACCGGGCGGCACCACATTTTTAAAGTGCCAATTAATGGAAGAACGGACGCGGGGGTTAAACGGGGCGGAAAGAAGAAGGCCGACAGATAATTTCGGTCGAACGGTTCGCCCTCTGGACTCTTTATCTGGGAATTAGCGCCATCGGACGTTTACGAAACGAAATTCTTCCCTCGATAAATAACGTTGGCCCGGACTCCGATTGTCGGCCTTTTCTTTTGGAAAACCGTCGTCCCGGACAATAGGAGATTCCGCCCTTTCCCCGGGCGACCGTCGGTCCCGGTGTTTCGTCTCGGCGCGTTTTGCCCGTCGATCGACCTCCCGATAAATTTCTACTTAACTCGGAAGCAAATTACTGGAAGCGGAGTGGCAATCCTCGCCAATGACGCGCTCGAATCCTTCTCCATTGGTCGAAGGACTCGGATACGTCACTCGAGAGCAAAATTCGTAAATGTCCGACTCTCGGTACGAAATGGGATTTCGATGACGTCACCGCCTCGACCTATTCCGTATCGTTCTCTTCGCCTTCCTTCTCCGCGTCCACCGCGTAAGTGTGCAGCGCGGGCGCTTAATTGGTTTCCTTTTTGATAGGACGGTTTGTTTAACGAAAATAGTGCAAAGATCGCCTTTACTTATCGACTAGAAGCAACGGGATCGAAGACCTTCGTCCTACGTCGTTAGTAAGTTACTGACCTTTACGCATTTCGGACCTTCTCTACTCCAAACCGGATCTCGTCCTCCTTTCGTAAACGCCGCTTCCGTAGACTTTTGCGTAAGAAATTATCGGGTGGGATAACGCGTAACGCGGAGGCCGTCCTCCTGGAGTACTTCGCTTCGGCCCGTCCCGCCGTCTTACTATTTATTTTCGATGATGGAAGACGTGACGAATTCTTGTATTCCAGGTGTCGAGGAACAAGGGCTATCCGGGAACAAGCGGATATGGAAGACGGTGAAATGGAAGACGGGCCAAAGAAAGACCAGGTAAGATTTACCCGTCGGTGTATTTTTACGCATTCGATTAGGTTACGCCATGACGGTAATCGCTACCCGACTCGTTTATTCTTACCAGGTAAATTATAGAATGAGATAGCCGTATATTTTTATAGGTACTGTACAATGTAAATTTCAGGCTAAAAGAAAATGCGAAAAGACGATGTGTCGACTTCCGTCCGGAATCAACCTCCCTCTCGTGCCTCTTAAGATCGTCAACTTTTGCTGGCACGGAGGTAAATATCTTCTCTTTCGCTTTTAGGCAATTAGTTATTCGCTCGAATAACGGAATTATCTATAGTAGAAGTCGAAACTTTTTCATATTCTTTTGTTTTCGTAGCTCCTAGATTAATGCAGCCGCGTTTTATAACTTAGTTCTAAATTAACTGTCCATTTGTTTTCTTTTTCAGCCTACGCCAGCCTAATGCCTTATTTAACGGTTTACATGAAAAGTCTGGGTTTAAACGTTCAAGAAACGGGTATCATCTACACCATCCTCCCCATCTCGGAAGTGGTGGCGCCGGTGGTGGGTGGCGCCATCGCCGACAAAACCGGGAAGTACAAAGCCGTATATATGACTTCGTTACTCATGTGCGCGGTTTTCTGCGCCTGCTTTCATTTCATCCCCCATATACCGAATAGCTGCCGACCCACCCGAGTCGACGTCGCGTGCTCTGGTTCTCGATATATCGCTTCTTTTTCCGCCAATTCTTCCGCCATTTACCTTAAAGATCTAGAATTAGAACTGGGCGACTGTCGACTTCGGTGTTCTAAACATTTTATCGAAGATTATCGGCACTTTTGCCACGACCGAGACGCCTGTTTCCCCGAGTTAACGGCGGGAATAGAACATTACATTAGCCTTAGGGGATCGGTCGATTCGAATCGCAGTCTTAACGTCAGCACGATTAGAGTCGTCGATCGCGTTTACCACCATCCCACTTGCGACTGGGATTCCGAAACTAAAGACTACCAATGCTCCATGAAATGCGTGGCTACTAAAGTCAATAACGTAAGCGTTTCTTGCGGACCCGAGGCAAAGTTCCGCTATTTAACCGTAGGGCTTTGTCTAATCGTCAACGTGGGTCTGGGTTTTTGCTCCGCTCTGTGCTTCAGCATGCTGGACGCCACCATATTCGTTTTGGTGACGAAACACAATAGTTATTTCGGAAGACAGAGACTTTGGGCCAGCTTGGGCCAGGCGATTTTTTCTCCTCTGACGGGTTACGTGGTAGACTTATTGAGCGAAGGATGGGGCTATACCGATTACTCCATCGCCTTTCACGTATTCATCGGCATGATCGCCTTGGAAGCCTTGGCCATGTGTTCGTTAAACGTCACGGCACCGGCCAGACCCAAACATTTTTTTAAGAACCTGGTCCGACTTCTGTCTTCCCCAAAAATATGCGTATTTTTCGTGGCGGTGTTTTTCCTGGGGACCAGTTGGGGGTTCTTGGAATCGTTTCTGTTTTGGTTCCTTTTAGATTTAAAAAGTCCGAATTATCTGTTGGGTCTGACCATAACGGTAGCTGCCGTATGTTCCGCCCCCTTTTTGTACACGTCCGAATGGTTTTTACGCAAACTGGGTCACATAAATCTCATGTTGGTGGCGTTTTTCTTTTACTTCGTCCGTTACTTCGGCTACTCGTTCATTACCGATCCCTGGTGGTGTCTACTCTTCGAAGTGATGGAGGCTTCCACCTATCACATGTTATGGGTGACCATCGCCACCTACAGCGGAATATTGGCTCCGGAAGGGTTGCTGGCCACCATCGAAGGATGCGCCGGAGCACTACATTTCGGAATAGGTAAAATTAATTATTATAAATATATAATGTTTAACGTCGAAATTTGCACGTGCCGAAAGTGTAGAAGGCGTATAACATATATACTGTTAGTTAATTTTATCGATAAACACTTTCAAAATCATTCGTGTCGCAATCGTTTCTTTTTGCGCGCACAAATTGACGCAGCTACGCATCAAAAGACAAAATGTCGAAGAAACTCGATTCGGTCGCTTACTTTCAAAATACTCTTTTTATCCTTGACCATTCCAATGAGGAATTCTTAATTTCAAAAGAAAGAAATGCTGGCTGATTATTTACATTTTTAGAATTTTTAAGTCGCGATAAAAACAATATAAATAATTTGCCTTTTAATAATCAGACGACGGTTTATTTATACGAATAAAAACCCCGATATACGATCGTAATTGGAGAAAAGGCCGATCTAAAGAGGTTACGGACGAGAATATTTTATCGTTAAAGATTCCGAAAGAGGGGAGACGAATTAATAGAAAATATAAGTGGACCAATTTCTAGAAAGTTATAATTCTCATAACCTAGGTCCATATCGCATATATTTTCGATAAACGCCACGATATATAAACAATTTAGTTATCTGGGACGAACTTCGAAGAATCTGTTATACGTCATTCCTGGCCCACTTGACCTTCGCGCTCTCCTTTGGTGGACATCGACTATCCGCATTTCGATAATTAGTTAAAGCCTTTTCGGACGTCCCTAATAATAGTAAAGTAATAATAATCTATTAAAAATAAAGGCAAATTTAACCTTTCGTTTGCGGAATTAAAGCTTGTCGCCGTATTAAAGAACAAAAGACTAGCAAAAGATCTCTAAATCGGATAAAAATTTATTGACTTTTTCTATTTCGTAGGTGTTTTATTTTTCTTTCGTCGTCGTAAACTTCTGTATCGATGTCCGACTACTTCGACAAACAAATTTCCAAAATTTTATTTTAGTCGAACTGTTAATATTTTTAATTGTTATCATTAAAAGCTTTTATTTAACTCGCTTCGTACCGTCCTTATAACTCGCCACTCAAATTTCGATCGCGCGCAGTAAAGATAGAAGACCGAAACTTTCGTGACGTACAGTACTTTACCCCGACGACCGAGCGTTTTAACGATGTTTTGAGGAATGGCCCCCGGTCCCGAAATCCGATAAAAGTTAGAAAGGTAGAATGAACTTAAGATAGAATTAAACGTACTCTCGATGCTGGCGTGTATTTAAACGCGCCGTTGCGATTTACATATCGTATATAGGCCTATTGATAGTAGGATTACCCCACTGTTATCCTTATCCAGTTTTGTAAAACACAACCAATAAAAGCGTTATTTTAGACTTATTCCGAAACCGCGTCTTCTTTAATTTATTATTCTATACTTCGCAGCTGGGTGCTTAGGTAGACGATGCGCATCTTTAGCATCACTAGGTAGACGATCTTTTGCTTCGTCTACCTGCGCACCCAGTTGCGAAGTATAGAATAACGTTATTTTAATCGAAAAGAAATAAAATTGTTACGCGAGAAAAATTTATTAATCCCATCTTTTCGACATTACTTCGGGCGGGAAAGGAAACTCGGTGGTTAAGTAATTAAGACCTCTTTCTACCTCTACCGATATTTTTTATACCACGTTTCTCTATCGCAGAACTGGCAAAAACTTTCTAACGAAAATCTCTGGTAAGAGACGAGAGGCGGCTATTTATTTCCTTCCCGGAGTTATATAGGCAATTAATAATAATAATTTGAATATTTTACAGGTCGGGGTGCGGGCAGTTTTCTAGGAGGAATGTTGATAGACGTTGTGGGAATAAGGACCTCGTTTCGGATAGTGGGAAGCGCTTCCGGTCTGATCGGAGTATCGTACGCCGTCTTTCACTATTACACGAGTAGAAAAGAAAGAAAAAAGCCAATCGGTAAGTTTGCCAATCGCCTTTCACTTCTCGTAATTCTGCCGTTTTTCGTACATCGGCCACGCGCGTCTTCGTTATTTTTCCAGCGCCGGTTTACCTTTAAATTAACTTAACTAACAAACAAAGTTGTATCGATTGCGTCAAACTGGAAGGCCGACGTTTAACGCCAGATATAAAATTTCGTCGCGTACAAGTGCCGATCCGCGACTCGTACGAATCGACACTCGGGGATAAAAGTTAGAAATGACCAAGGCGCGACTGGATATTTCGCTTCATTTACTTCTCTCAATTCCGTGGTCGACGGCGTGGAGGACGTTCCTCGGCCATTCTCCCCCTCCGCTCGGTAGTCGGACGATTCGTTCTTCGCCAATCCAATTGTTGGTCGAAATAAATGTGGTAAACCCTGTGCCATTCGAACGAATATTTATAGTTTCGTGGCATTTTCATCGTTTTTCTAATTACTTACTTAGAACGCAATAAAATTGATTATTTTAAAACCTAGGTTTCTATGGAAATATCTAAAAGGAGGGTTAAAAAAATATAGCCTATAATAATAAAATTTTTTAAAAATATATATTTCTAGGCCATATATTTTAAAATTTTATTTCAAACTCATTGGGAGGATTAGGAATAGAAGAGATACAATATACAAAATTTTCCAGCGATAAAGGAAAGCAAATATAATTAATCGAGGTATTTTGTGAGGAATTCGGGCACTCGTTTCATTTTCTTTCGTAAGGGTATAAAGACGGTCATTTAAAAATAATGGATAACGGAAAAGGGAAAACGTTGTTGTAATTAACGTTATAAAGTAAGATCATATTAAATCAAAATTCGATTTGACTTTATCAGTCGTTGAATATCTTTCTAATAGGCTAAGTTCTATCGGATTTACCAAGTTTATTTTACCCAAACTGATCCTTTTTATTACCAGGAGGAAACAAAGTTTCTAACGAAACGTTTCGAATTTTCATCGTTTAAGAAAGTTTAATGACGTCATTTAGAAATGTCCGCGGAATGACTTTTGCGTTATATTTACGTTAGAAATAACAACGAGTCGCGTTACGACAAAGTGCGATTTACGCCTCGTATTTTTACCAAAGTTTCTCAAAAAGCCGTTCGAAATACAGTAGAGTCTCGAAAACTCGGCCTAATGTGGACCGAAGGGTGGTCGAGTTTGTGAAAATGCCGGGTTATCGGGAATGGGCTTAAAAAAATGGTTATCGGGAATGGGCTTAAAAAAATAAGTACGAGTGTTTCCTCATAAAATACTGTACTGTACTTGTATGTATTGTTTACTTGAGAATACAACAGAGAATAAACTGCCTAAATACCCTTAAACAAAGGAAAAGTACGTCCTTTATGAAGGCGTAGAGCCTTTACTACATGAAAATGAAAATTAATGAATACACTGTGTACAGTAATTTATCCGATAAGACAGACCTCAGAAAATACTTTACGAAACATAAAGCTGTCTATAATGAAAATTAATTAACTAAGGACTTTTTTGCCCTGCCAGGGTGTGGCCGAGTTATCCGGAATGCCGGGTTATCGAGTGCCGAGTTTTCGAGACTACTGTACCTTCATAATAAGCGGGTTTAGTGGTTGGTCGTAGATCCGGATGGATCCTTTCGAATATCGGGCCTGACGACGTTTCCGTTCAATTTCAGAGTTAGGCTGTCGTACGATCTTTCTATTACCAGAAACCAGTTTAGAAATTATCACACTATCGTATACTGTATCTATTAAACGGCATTTTTTGGCAACGTTGTAATTTTTTTAAGATATTCTTTTCTTTTTACAAAGTCGATGGATCCTAACGCGTTAAATAGACGAGTCGTATTTGCTTAAAAAAAAGTAAAAAATACCATACTCCCCCAAATCTATCATTTAATTTCTACCGTAGAAATTCTTCGCCCACGTCGGTAATGCCTTCTGTAAGTAGGAAAATGTGACCGACGATTATTAGATCAATCGGTGGTTAGATTTAAATTCATAAATACAGTATTAGAATATATGTTAGTCTTTAAACTTTCGTTTCCCGTGTACTAAACGGGAGACGGAGACTGATAACTATTGAAAAAGTGAAAGGCGTAAAAGGCGTGACTTTTAATAAGGGTTAATTTTTTTTTTATTTGAAGGTTTATTTGTCAATGTCTTTTGCAGAGACGAGGCCATCCGTCAACGGAAACGTCGATCATCAGATGCAAAACCTGGGCAAGACGGAATTCAAATCCGCTAATTCATCGTTAAGCAAAGACTCTACGGGTGTAAAAACCAACGCGTGTCCCGTTTAAACTATTAATTAAATCGATTTTCATTTGTATAATTCCCAAAGACGCCGACTTATAATAAAATTTACAATTTCTCACTCTCGTTTTCTGATATTAATCGCGAACAAAGGTACTGTATAACGGTGGGTAAGGCAAATCTTACGACATAACTGTCGTAAAATTTTTCTTACCCACCGACTTTTCTCTCCTTCCGTCTTCCGATAAATTTGTAACTATTAAACACTCTGGCATGCCTTCGAAAATTCGAAAAATAATTATTTGATGGATAGAAATTTTAAAAAAAGTTCGAAAACGATACAGTAAATGTGGATAATAGGAAGCGCGTTGGAATCTAAGCTCGGACGGGATAAAACTGAACGGAGAGTTAGTTCTTTCAACTGTGCTGAGAAAATACGTAGTTACGGCTATTTTCCACACATTGGCCTTTGCGGTTCGTAACGACGGACGAGTTGTATCTATCTGCGTAGGAATCTCGCGGTAAGTGGCGTCTTTTGTTTCTAATAATCCGCCGTAAGTTTTTGCTATTTCGTAATGACTTCCGGCTTGTACTGTCGCTTCTCGGCCAGGAAGAACTACGGCCGAATCTGGAAGGTCGAGTCGGTGGGTACGACAGAAGTCTGAAGGTTAGTGCGTTGGAGAATAGATGTAACTGGGTATTTTCGCTCCACCTAAAGGTAACTTTTCTTTCTTTCTAGCCCATCGCAAATTATTAAAGGATAAATAGGCCTTTAAAACGTACAGTACAGACCCATCGCTGTAGTTATAAGCCTATATTTATTGACGACTTTTAATTAAGTGCTAAAATCAGTTTAAAAAAATTAATATACGTGTGTAAACAAAACACCGATTAGGTTTTTCCATCTGATTATTATGGTAGACTCGAAGCGAGTTTTTGTAAATCCGTATCGTAATTCGAAATTTTTCTTTCTGAAAATAAAAGATTTTAACTTTAAATTAAAAAGACAGTTCAACAATTTTTCGAATTTATAAACTTATTTACAGTTTAAAATAAGATAATAAATAGAAATACTAAGAACTGGAATCCGGACTAAACACTAACAGCCGATTGCGAAGACAGAGTTTACGTTAAACGACGTTTATCAACAGAACGGCTTATAGACGTTGGCTGGCCGAACCGCGGATTAAAATGCGTTGCAAAGACGACGATCGTCTATTTCCGACCGTTCTCTAAACGAACTTCGGCAAAACATTGGCTCTTACTATTACTCCCCCGTTTTTGGAGTCGTTGGGCCAATCGGGTTGTTTGTTTGTGATGTCAGAAATGGTGGCCAGCTATATTCCGAAAACTTCCAGAAATAAAATCTTAAGGCAGTCAAAACCATTGTTCGGCAATTAATGACAATCCTTTTCCATTTCGATATTTAGGCCTAATTTCGTCGCCGATACGGTTTAAAATACGAACAAATTTATATTTAGAAAATTTATACCGAATTCGAAATTCGTCTTCGGAATAGATTTTTAAGGAATTATTTCGACATCTTATTACTGTCGAAATGAATAATTTTAAATATTTCATTATTCATATTACATTTTTTATATCTGTAAACAGATTTCTATAATTATTAAAATCGTCTCGTTTGTTTAACAGTAAAATGACTCCGAAATGCATTAACGTTTTATAACCGACGCGATACTCGAATTGTAAATAAATGCATCTGATTTAAATTAATCGAACTTTTAAGTCTTCACCCATTTGAATAGCGAAATTGGAACATTTAAAACAAATTTAAAGTTATTAATTTTGCTGTTTTTGTTCCGAGCAATTAATTAATGAATAATTTTGTCGATTCGTACCGTTTACAACACTTATCAAAGGAACGATATAAGACGGCCGGATGTCCGAGCGGTCAAGCTGGCAGTCTACTGCTCTTGGACACCAGGAATCGAATCCCCAGGAATTTTTCGGGGTGTGGCCCGTTCTGATATGTGGTCCGTCCCTCACTACCAGACAGCTCCATTGTGGGCCTGGCCGAACCCGTAATGGGCTTGCTATAAGAGGCCCTCTTAGTGCCCACAGGTCGGAAAGATTATATAAAAAAAGAACGATATCTGTTTTTATCTAAACTTTTCCACGAACAAAGCTACCACTCAAATCGAAAAGCCCTCTAAACCCGCTATCGAGTGAGTCTAGAAAATAGGTCAAATAACTCGTTTCTAATCGCTGTGTACATTGTGGCGGGCGAGAAACGCCGTCTCTGCAATGAAATTTTTCTGAACAGCGGTCTACCCGATCTCTAAACCATCGTCAGTCTCTAAACGTTCTCTGCGATCGGCTGTGAATGAAGAAATGGCTTTGTCCGAGCTCTTTTCAACTGCTCAACTTTTCTAATGTTATATCAATATGAAAATTTTTTTATGTAAAATCTTCAGTTATAATAAAAGTTTACGAATATAAAATAATTGTACAGTATACAAAATTTTTGTTCGATATTATTGAAGAATACGTTAGAGTTTCAATAAAATAACATGCTGTATGAGGTTGTTTTTTCTCGGAGTTGTATATAATTACGAGTAAAAGCGAAAGTATTCATTCGTGTTATGAAGAAACTCGACTCCGCAAGGAGCCAATTGCTTATGCAGTTGCTTGGGCCCCTGAGCCAAACGTGGTGCTATCTTGTCTCGTCTTCCCGTTTTGATCTCGTTCGTTGCGCTTAGTTTATGTCTTATCTGCGTTACCATTGAGGTGGAATTTGCCAACGCACGCTTGGACAAACTGGGATGAGAGGGAGAGGGAGAGGGGGAGTAAAAATTTCAAGAAAAATAAGGACGTAATTTATGAACAGTCCCTAAGCAACGTTTCGTTATTTTATACTTAAATACTGAACTTGGGGTTCTATTCCCTTTCCTAATCCAAAAGTTCATAGAGTCTGCCGTTGACAACCCTCACAAAATTCAAAAATTAAGATCTGGCGATCATCTTATAGAAACTATATCTGCAAAACAACCTGAAAAATTCGTGACGATAAAGACATTAGGCATTATCACAATTACTGTTTCTTTATATGCCATCCTCAACTTTTCTCTTGGAGTGATATCGGAAAAAGATCTCTTCTCCAAGCCAGAAGCTTCCATTCTTGATAGACTGTTTGCTCGCGATATAGTGGCAGCTGCCGTATTAACATTCGTCAAGACGGGCAACAGATTGCCACAAAAAACAGCATTCTGACATTTAACATCCCCGAGTTACATTCTTTTGTGATTGTCGGATATTTGCGATGCTCAGTAGGTCTTTATATACCGAATCCGCCGCACTGTTGTCAATGCCACCGGTTTGGCCATTCCAAATTATCATGCCGTGACATCAGTCTTTGTGCCGGATGTTGTCTTCCAGGCCACGAAAGTACCACATGTAGTGCTGACTCTTGTTGCGAGAATTGTAAGGGTTCCCATCCCTTGCCCTTCGTGGTAGCGTGAGAAACAAATCCAAGAAGCGAAAAACCTCAAGGAACAATACTTTTGCTGAGACCAGAAAAACAGTGGGGGGCTTGAATGTCCCCAAAATCGAATTCTGCTGCCTGTAACAGTTTGGAGAGATACATTATAAATATAGATGTTCTACTTTAATTTATACAGATGGAAACAAATTTGATAATCATATTGGATCGTTTGCGATCTGTCACCCGATGTGGTGACAAATCATTTACCAACGGCTTCAGTATTCTTTGTAGAACTGAATACATACCATCCACTTAGCACTGAAACATATTATAAACAAAGGACACCGTCGAAGTATAATATTTTCAGACTCACACAGTAGATACAAGCTTTCAACTCTGCAGTTTTCTCAACATCAGTGGCGGCCTTAGGGGGTGGCGAGCAGGGCAATCGCCCGGGGCCTCGCTCTTGGAGGGGCCTCGCGCAACAACCAAGTAGAAAAAAGTTGATATTTAAAACTTTTTATTTTATCCTTGGCTATTAGTTATAACAATAAAATAAATAAGGGCCTCGCAAAGATCTGCCGCCCAGAGCCTCGCAATGGATAAGGCCGCCGCTGATTAAGTTATTAAGGCATTAATGGAATGTTCCATCGACCACATAATATTATTAAGTTTATATGAAAAGGCAGAGCAATCTCTCTCTGTAAACACATGGATTAACAATGAAATACCAGATAAATGTAACGAGCCAATATAAGTTTATCTAGTACAGATCGTGGTGATTTTACTGTATCTTCTTACTAAGTTGTTAAAGTACAGTAGACCCCCCTATAACACGGGTTCCTATAGTTCGGATTCCTATATGACGGCGAAAAAATTGCGACGGTATCCGTACAAACATGGTAAAAAAACTCCTATAATTCGGTAAAACGTCATCGGGCAGCCGAACTACTTTCCGCCGTCCAGCGCCACGCTANTTATAGTACAGTATATATTAATATTAATAAGTGCCTACTATTTCAATTCACATACTTTGCACAAAGGACAAGGGCCTCGCAAAGTTCTGCCGCCCAGGGCCTCGCAAAGATCTGCCGCCCAGAGCCTCGCAATGGATAAGGCCGCCGCTGCTCAACACTATCTAGTATAGAAGGTCTAGGTTTTGTTGGGTTCCGGGACACGTTGACTTAAGGGGTAACGAATTGGTTGACATAAGTAACAAAGTCAACTACCCCACTTGGCCGGTTTTCACGTGCACTTCCTACAAAGATTTAAAACTCATCATAAAGGCTAAACTGCGCAACGTTCCCCGAATAGTCAGACAACCCCAAAAAGCTGCACGAGATCAAGCTAGTTACAGAATTTTGAGAGCCGAACCATCGCAGGAACAGACAAGAGGAAGTTGTCCGGTATGATTGCACATAGGACACAATCTCCTCACCCATCGTTACTTCTTGGTGGGCGAGGATCCGCCCGAATGTCCTGGGTGCCATTGTTTTAACAGTCGAGCATATTTTAATTGCTTGTGGGCTTTTTTAACAGATTACGCTTGCGATATTTTAACCGGTCTAATCTTAGTCCTTATTGGCAAGGATTTCAATTCTTTTCTTCTTTTTCGTTTTTATCAGATATTAGTATTAGTATTTTAAAAGAAATTTGATGTTCTAGACCAGGATTGTTCAACCTTTTTTCCCAATGGGCCAAATTAAAAATTTACGTATATTCAGCGGGCCACAAAGGTTCTTTACATAAATAAATGCTTTTAAAAAGTTCAAAATGTAAATATCAAATGTTAATAACAAACACAGTATTTTTTGTAATTATATATCTTATTGTCAGTCAAAAGAAATTATACTCCCACAAAATAAAAATAAATTCAAAACGATTTTTGGCACTGCCTTCATTTTATAATATTGTCAATATCCGCTGTTATGGTACTAGTCTTAATTCTAAGAATGTTAGTTAAATGGGAATCATTCAACTTATTCCTTTCAGCAGTTTTGGTGTTTTTCACAAACAAAAGAATTGTTCACCACAGTAAGTATGTACTACTTCACACGCGTAACAGTTTTCTAGAACCAATTACATTATTAAGTTACATTATTAAGACATCAAAGTATATCCAGTGAAATTTTTTACTACATACTTTACCAAAATAAATGAAAATGCATCTAAAAAAGTGTAGGGTGCAGTAGGCCGTGGGCCGCATAAAAATATTAAAGGACCGCAATGAGGCCCGCGGATCGCGGGTTGGACATCCCTGTTCTAGATCTTTCTTGATTTTATCTGAATTTGTTTTATTATTATGTATTTTCGAGATCGTTATAATATGTTTTACTGTGTAGCCGACGGACGAGGGGCCTTGCCCGAAAACGCGTATCGGCCAATAGAAGATCGATAAAGATGATGTAAAATGCCTCGTATCTATTTATGCACCTAGTAGTGAAGAAACAAACAAATTGTTTTATTATTTTGATTCTATTTTAATTATCTTGTAACATGCATTTTGTGTTTTATTTTATACGTCTTTTTTAATGATTTTTTCATTGACTGATTTTATGCAGTTTACTTATTCTTATATCTGCACCATTGTTATGCTGTTTACAGTTTTCTTATTTCAGCTGAGTTTGAGTCATCATTTTATCATATATCTATACCATAACATAATATATAGCCTATATATTATGTTCTTTTTCTTTTAGGGATTTTTGTTATTTTTATCATTTTAATATGAGAATGCATTGCGTATCAATGTTATATATTTTATAGATGCATTATAGATTATAGATTTTATAAGCAATGTCTATTTTATATATTTTATTATTTAACAAAGTAGGTAGCGCAGCGTGGTCCACAAGACCCTCGAGCCATTAAACAATAACAATCCGAAGCCCAGATGCCCGATAATTCAACCGCTTCGAAGTTAAAACAGAAAACTACACTTAAACCATACAACAGTAATAAACAACGCTTCCAACTCTTCAAAAGATAGTATACAAAAGGAACTGACCGAAAATCACTAAGCAAGAGAGTAAGCAGTCTCCAAAGACACATCAATATCAGATATCCACTCGATGAGCGAATTCACGGACTACTGCGAAGCTGAAGAGGACTTGGACGTAGTCTCCCCAGTATCTCCTCCAAGTCGGAGCAAAGTCAAGATAAGGAGAAATGTGCCACTGGCTAAACACCCGTCATCTTAATGGCCAAAAGAGTTTATTTTATCATAACTATATTTTACTTTCCCGGTCTATTGTATATAACAGAGAAAAATATAGACATCGGTTAGAAATTTACCCTCCAAGATTTTTAAATTTTTGAACTCGAGGACCTCAAAACATCGAGAAATGCAAAAAAATCAAACAAAAAAATTCGGGGTATTTTTCTGTATATACGGATGTTGCGGGAGTGTGGGGGAGCACAATTTTATTCACCCTCTTTGTAGCTTAGTAATACTCGTATTTTTGACGGAAAATTTCCGAAATTTTTCAAGGAAGTTTGTGTATGAGGGGATGAATGCTATTAAATTTTGATAATTAAAGGTCGAGGGTGGGGATATAAAAGGGGGATCGCGTGTAATATCGCGAGTAGGGTCGGACTTATTGACGATTTTACTGATTATTAGCATTTACATTTTTGTTTTTTTAATAAAAATCGCTCTTACTCCGAAAATTAAACCTTTTGCCATTTTATAATAATTAAAAATATAAAAAGTTTTTAATAAAATATCCTTCTCCCCATAGTAAAGCTTGGACTTTGCCGCTAAACGTCGTCGATCGTCATGCCAACCAATTATTGAAATTATGTCGACTGGACTAGACGATCTCGCTTAAGGACACAATATTCTAATATAGGCCTGCGTCTATGGACTGGCCGGATGGAGCTTCTTAATTTATTCTTGCGCCGTTGTTGGCCTAGCTTAAAAAGTACAGTAGGTACTCGCGACCAAGTGTATTTTCTCTATCGACGTCATTTCCATTAAGGCTCAAAGTATCGTAGCGAAGTGCACTGGAAACTAACGTTTTTCCCGATCTGCGTCTAGATTTGACACTCGGCATTTATTTTCAGAAAATTATTTGCCGTACGAAACAATGATTTTTCCTTGACAAACAAAAAATACTTTTGTGTGAATTGTTTGTTATCGGATTTGGATACATAAAATCTTCGGCATATTCGTCGGTTATCTTTCGCTTCGAGTCGAAACATTTGGTAGAAAGATGTTTGTAGATCTTCGGCCTGTGACCTTTATACGAAGACCAGAGAAGAGAACAAAATCATTGGAAAAAATATCTCTACCGCCAAGTCAAATGGAAGGAAATCGGTCTAAAAGAACTTGGATAGAAAAGCATTCTTATCGGTATCGTTAAATTCAAATAGAACATTTTTATTGACGATTATTTTCGTACGACTACGTTAAGCCGGCCGGGAGCGAAACGTCCTCCGACCGTTTAACGGCTGAATTAAAGGAAATTATTAATAAATAAAAATTTCGATTTGTTAGTAATTTCCTCTGACTCGAGAACTATTTTATATAAATTTCCACCTTCAAACTCGAACAGCTTCTCCTTAGGCTATTGGAAGCCACTCGTAATTTCATTTAAAATAATTTGAACCAATGTGAACGACGAGATATTTTTGAATCTTTATTACAATGAAGATTACGTAATAATAGATGTAAACATATACAAAGTAGTGATGTTCCATGCATATACATATATTCCAATTCTGCACCCTAAGAATGCCTTTTTTCAGACCCACAGTGAGATTGGCTGGGACCGTAACGGAAGACCGAATGGTGAGAAAGGGAAACCGAAATATCCGGGTCGGAAAAATTTCCTGATTTTATCGTTCGCTCGGATGCCATCCCGGATTCGCCGGAGCGGTAAACCGTCTTAATTAAAACATTTTTTCAAGCGTTTGCGGGTAAATTTCGAGTGACTAACAAGTTCTGGAAATTCTTCCTCCAACGGTAAAAGAATGCGACGTTTCGGAGGCAGAAAACACGCGAGTCTGTCGATTTACTTTAGGCCAATCGAGTGTGGCGGTAGATTTTAATGGAGAGATCACACGTTACTTTATTTAATTTCTGGACGTTAGATTCTATTTTTATTTTAAAATCAACAAGCTACTTTCGTTGTTTTATTTGCTTCTTATGACAAAAGTGTTTATTTTCTAGGCGAATATAGATAATAAGTATTAAATATCTTTGTAGAAAATAATTTTATACGATAACGACGCCTATTTATACTATTCCGAAAACAAAAATTATCGCTGAAGTTTATACTAAGTTAAGTATTTCGACACGTTCGTAACAATGCGACGAAACGTTTCGGAAACCGTCTTTTCGGTCGGAAGGAAATCGACCACTACTTTTTGTCCAATAAACTTCGTTCCCTCACCCCACGGGTCTGTCTGATTAGCCAAACTGTCGTATTCGGAGAATTAATAAATGGCAAATTACGGAGGTTTTCCCAAAGTGTCCCGTTTCCACCCATTTTCCCCAAATTCGAAATCATTAGCCGATTCGAGCCAGAAAAAACCGACAATAACGTGGAAACTTTGGAGGAAATCGGGAGGCGGCGAGTTCGAATCCGAAATCTATTAGCTGGGAGACGGTTCTGGTTGCTCGAAAGAAACAAGAATTCGGCCGATAAGAATTTCTGCAGCATTTAAGGAAGTAGACCAATGAAATTCAAAACTCGAATCGTTTGGCCAGATTAAGATTTTAAATGAAGTATTTCCGATTCAAATATATACGTATTCTTCGTCTGACGAAAAGACGATTCCTTCAAAAGAACGATCGACAACTACCGGTTTAGATCAATCGAATATCGCGTCGGATGTCAAAGGAAAACTTTAGAAACTTTTCCTTTGGAAGAGAAATTCTCAAAGATTTTATAGGTGTTGGGAATTTTGTTGGTGGAGTTGGATAAATTGAGCCAGCAAGGATAAAAAGGGGAGACGGATGAAACTTTTATACGTGTTTATTCATCGAACAAGTACAGATATAAGACGTTACAAAAGAGTAACAAGTATTCAAAGGGGTCATGGTAATCAGGAGAGAGTAAACAGTGTGTCATCGTACACCACATCTTACCTTTCAGGCGCTAAACTTTTGACACGTGGCTGCCACGTACCTAACAAAAGGGACCTTTCCTTTTCGTTAAAAATTCCTCAACTATTTTTCATTTTTCGTAAAGGCATATTCACCTACAAATGTTATTCGTTAAACGGTTTCACGTAACGGCTTCGTATCTTACCCAAATCTTCCAACACAAATTTCATTTAATCGAGACAGAAGAGGACAAAATTTTTAGGAGCTACAGTACCCGAGTCCGACGACCGCGCATTTTTACCATGTTATAGGAATTGACCCCTCCCACCGTCCTCCCCACCCCGAAACCCGATAAATATAACCGAACGAAGAATTTAACCTCGCTATTAATTCAATTGCCTCTATGTCCTTATTTTATACTATTTTTGCTATATTAATGTCTACTTAGGACTTAGCGTATTATTTGGACTTATTATACTGGTGTTTTCGTTTCTGAGAATAAACCAGGTAAAAAATAAAGATTGTTTTTTCTGAATAAGACTTCCTCTTTTTGCAGAAACAAAAACTAGTATAGTAAGTCCTAATAATACACTAAGTCCTTAGTAGACAATACAAATACAATACAATAATTATTAATTTAATCTCGCGTCCGTGTAAATGCACCGGAGTGACACATATGGAAGATGTGGCTCCGCCTCATCTTTCGTCTCAATTTCAAAAGAGCCACCAATAAAAGTACTTTTTTGTAATTTAAAAAAATGTATTAAAGGTATTATTGTAATAAAACAGATCCAATTCTCTTTCTTGGTATTATCGAACTTTCGGTTTCGGAAAAAGTCTACATTTAATACAACGGGCGTAGTTTAAATAATTTAAAACATAGACAGACCAACCGTAATATCGGAGATGGGCTCGGAGGACCTTTTCGTGTCCGCGTGTCACGTAACGGGGTAGTTATAATTATGTAATTTGCGGACGGCCAAGTTTTAGACTTACTCGTTAGAACGACTATTTTAAAGAAACGAGGCGAATACAGTACGATTTAATCAGCTTAAATTAAAAAGACCCGACACGATAAGAATTAAAACGAAGACATTTATAGGGTAAAAAATAAAGGAAACGACAGGATACGTCGAATGCCAGACGTTTCCTTCCACCCGGGGGGGACACGCCGTCCCCGTCTCGCCGGGTTAAAATTTTAAAGGATACTCGAGTAAAGGATGCGGAGCATTCCGCACGTTTTCTTCGGCACCGTTTACACATTTTTAACGTTCGATTCGTTTTCTGAATAAAAAACGACGGCGATAGTTTACGGGAAGGCGTTAGAAAAAGTTCGGAGTGTTTTAAGTCGATGGGATTCTCTTTAAGCCGTATTTAAATTAATAAATGGAAAATTATTTTAGCGAAGTCCAAACCTTCCCGGCGAAAAATATATCGAAAAATAACAGAAACGACCGGGCTTTTGACTTTAGGGTACGCTTCCGATGGACTTTTATCGGCTTAAAGACAATTTCTCCGTCCGACTGTTTCTAAAATTAGGCAAATTAACGAAAAAGACGAAATTGTCAAAATATTTAAGCAACTTCGCTACTCGGGAAAATAATTGGGAAAACGTTCTATTAATGCCACTAGGTTCCTATAAGACAATCGTCGAATTTCGCCACTTTGGCAGAGGGCCAATTGTATTTAAATAAAACGGTCGGGTTAATTATTTGCCTAATTAACAATTCCCTCTCTACGCCAATCAAAGGCTTCTTCATTTGTATATTTTCCAGATTTTTCCATAAAACGCCACGAAAACTTTTATCGCCTCCGGGATGACTCTGACGGGGATTACGAACGTAAACTACTAAAGCCGCGACAATTTACCGAATAATTAGGCCTCGCCCTCTGTTGGGTAAAAAATACACTAAGGGACGACGGAAAAATGCGCCCCCCGAGTTCCGTCTGTACCGGCAGGGGCGGGTCTATATAGGGACTAATAGGGCTTGAGCCCCGGGCACACAAAAATTGAATTATTATCATAAATTTATAATACTTTTTCGTTAACAACTAGCACTTATCGATATAAAGTTTGTTATTCACATCATTTCGTAAATAAATATACAGTAAGAGCGTCGTTTATCCGAATCAATTGGGGACTGAGGTTGTTCCGATAACTTATTTTTCGGATAACCGATTGTGTACGAAAAAATATATTAACCTATCCCGTGTTGAAATTTTTCTCCGTTGCGTGTCGCTTCGCGGTGAATTTTCGTCGATATTAAGCCTAACGTATATTTTTTAAATTATTATCGTGGCTATTGTATCGTTAAAAATTATTTCTTTATTTCTTACAAACAAAATAAATATATTGAAAATTATAAAAACCGAAAGATATATACTTTAGAAGATGATCTAGTATCAAAAACGTTCGATTCAGCACGACACACACAGTCCTCAGAAAAACACTACACAAAAGTGCCAGTGCTGCCAGCTAAAAAACATACACCAACAAAAAATATTGGAATAGCCCAAGATATAGCCAAAGATTGCAGCGCCACAGCACTAGCGAAAATTTAAATTTGCCGACTGTAATGCTTTCGGATAACCGACGTTTCGGATAAACGACGCTCTATTGTATTTCAACTTTGATTTTGATGTTATTAAAAATGAATTTTAAATACTAATTTAAAGATTCTTAATCTATCAAAAAAATGGGGCCCCATTAGACTTCGATAAGCCCTAGGCCCCGAAAAACCTAGATCCGCCCCGACTACCGGGCAATAGTTTCGAAAATAAATTTCACTTATCGAGCTCCGCCCTTTCCAGATATTTGTCGAGCGTATTCCGGACAATTACCGCGGGAGAATTATTTCCTTCTACGTGTGGGAAATACATTAATTTAGTTAGGTGTATACGTAATTATACGGTTAACTTATATACAGGTATAATATATTTACCGTATACCGTTCCTTAAATTGAAAAATGCTTTAAAAAATAAATTTAACAATTTGTCGACGTGTAAGTTAGCAAATACACGTGTTGTCGCGGACGGGCCCACCGTTAAAGCATTTAACGGCCGAAACAAATACGGAAAATCACCGATATCGATAAACCCCCCGCTTTTATCTCCGCCGCCAAACTTATCTGCCCCGTAATTATATACAAATATGTAATAATAACATATTTGTATATAATTATCCACGCCGTTTTATGTACGGAAGAGAATAATTATAACGATATCGCGAGTTAAGAGTAAAAATAACGAACCGAGTACGACGAACGACCGTACCATTTACCTACTTTCGTCCCCACATGATATGGGTATTAACAACCAGACGAAAATAATTTCGTATCTTTGGAAATAAGCGAATGACGAAGATATATTTTCTGTAAAAACACACGCACACAAATCTTTTTATTTCGTAACATAGGTTACATTGCAGATTCTGCAGTAGCATAATCCGCTTACAATTACTTATAAAAATTATAAATGTAATAATAACAATACAATAGTCGGACAGTTATTCGTATTTTACAATTATTAACATAAGTATACACATACATACTTATATATTATTTATGTTGAGCAAAACAAAAAAATAGACAACCGACAATTATAGTGGTTTACATAGTATTACGAAGGCAAACATAAAAAAATAGGAAAGAACAAATAAGTTAATAAAAACAGAAATAATGCTGGTGGTTATGTACTGTACATAGTAATGGAATTACAATTACAGATACAGTTAACATAATTCATAAAACATCCGATAACATAAGATGTACGATGATGTATATTTTCTTATACTTACCTGAAGAGTTTCAGCACTGTGGTCTGTTGAAATCTATTAGGTAGATCCCTGCTGGGCATGTCAAGAGTTGATTCCAACATTGACAGCTCTAAAGCACCTGATAATATAGTGTCCTGTATGGGCAAAAGAACCTCAACAGAGATGCAGCGCAACACACTCCGGTAACATTTCGTTTTCAAACGTAATCAATACCTTACTTGTTTCACAGTTCGTGCCAAACTCTTCCTAGTGGCTACGATAGTTGCACATACAGTGTTAAAGGTCGATCACAAAACAACTTGCACAGACATGTTTCTCCGCAAGAGTGAAGAAGGATACTTCCAAGCAGGCGTTCTAACAGTCAAAGTATTGTCATATACTATAAAAGATTGATAAGATACCCTTGTAATTTATAAGTGTCAGTTGCAACACAACATATTATACCAGTTATTGCAGTAGTCAATGAAAGATTACTATCCTTGCATATAATTAAGTTCAGTGGCGGCCTTAGGGGGTGGCGAGCAGGGCAATCGCCCGGGGCCTCGCTCTTGGAGGGGCCTCGCGCAACAACCAAGTAGAAAAAAGTTGATATTTAAAACTTTTTATTTTATCCTTGGCTATTAGTTATAACAATAAAATAAATTTAATTTGTAGTACAGTATATATTAATATTAATAAGTGCCTACTATTTCAATTCACATACTTTGCAAAGGGCCTTGCAAAGTTCTGCCGCCCAGGGCCTCGCAAAGATCTGCCGCCCAGAGCCTCGCAATGGATAAGGCCGCCGCTGCCTGGGGTACGCGTACCACTAATTGGGAACCACTGCAATATTCCAAGCAGAAAATATTTATCTGAAAATATCATCCCTGATATATTTCAAAAAGTTCAGTCAAAAATTCAGAAAGCTATTAATGATGCAAATATACAGTGGAACCTCGGTATACACCAGCGCCACGCTACGGAGAGTTTAGGCGAGTAAGTTGAGTTTACTATCGTCTGTACAGTATGTAAATTAGGTACCGTAAGTCTAATACAGCACTGTAATTTTATACATTTCTTGTGAAAAAAAACATTTCTTATTTAACGGCCATAAAAATTATTTATATTAATGATGTCTCCAAAGTTCAACGAAGTCTACGCAGAAAAATAACTTATCAGAAATCGCGGCCGCCGTTTGGTGCGCCGCTCCGCGACGAAAACAAGCTTAAGCAATGGCGACGTCGAACGGTGCACACTCGATAAGTAATCCTACAATTTTTCGTTTATAGCATAGTTTATACGGATTATTCCCAAAAAAATATACGCATTTTGGAAATGTTGAGTCGAATTAGTCTAGGAATCGATTAATTTTATGGAAGAAAACCTTCCAAACAGCCATAGTCGGTAAACTTCACACGGTGTCGGGCTGTGATTGGCAAGGACTCGTACAAAATGGATTCATAAAGAACGGAACGTATCTACCGTGTTATAGGGGGTCGACTGTATAGAAATGTTTCGTAATTGTTTATTAATTCATTGTGATTGCATGGCCACGCAACACCACGCTCAGACAAAATTATTTTAATTTCTTGTCTTTCCTTTTCTAAACATACACAGTCAAAAATATAATGGTCACTGCCATCAGTAATGTTACAGTGAGTGCATAAAGTTGTATTATGACTGACAAATCTTGATAGATATGTAGCAAATTTTCCATGGTCAGTAAAAACTGTGGTCAGATTTCAACCAGTGGTATTTATAAATATCATTAATATTAGGAAAGAATTTATAGATTATTATCTCCCTATTGCTGTTCCACTTGTTTTGCCATATATCCAGGACTTCTCTCCACGAAAGTCTTTTAACAGTGGTCAAGCTGACTTTGTTATAAGAAATTTCTAGCTGCCAATTATTGGCAGTTGCTTTAGCTAATGCGTCAGCTCTTTCATTCTCGGCCAAACCTTGGTGTGCTTTAGTCCACATCAGGCTATATTTGTTACTGGAAGTCATTATCAGATTCTTAATGCGTATAGACAAAGGATGTAATAGTGAACTGTTAATGACGGCTAGGGAAGAAGCACTGTCACTGATAATCGTAATATCACTTGATTGGTACTGAGTATTAGCCCGTGTCAGGACCATAAGAATGACAAATAACTCTGCCTGGAAAATTGTTATATTTACACCGAGTCTAAATGTGCTATGATGTATTTCATTATTATTCAATAAGACAACGAACGAGCAGCTAACGTTACTGCCATTTTTCGATCCATCAGTAAATATCAAAATGCCATTATAATCTGTATCGTAAATAATGTTTACAAGAGGTATACTCGGACTGGGTGACAAGCTAAAGGGGGTTTCGGATTCAAACTCCGAAGTTAAAATTGTATCTCTGGTTAGATGGATGTTATCCCCCCCATTTTAGATAGCTAAGTTGACTGTAGAACTGAATACGCAGTTCTATAGGTGGCTTTCGTGCTAACACTTGTAGGGCAGAGTTGGAGGTAGTTCTATAAGCTTTGGTGAGAGGAATCAAAGCTTTCCTCTGAGCTGATATTAATTTACGTTTAGGATGGGTCTTATTTGATGCCCATCCCCAACACCCACGAGCATAAGTGATAATTGGTATGAATAATTGATTGTAAATTGTTTCAACGGCATCAAAACTAAATCCCCACGTGCCAGCAGCAACCTTAGCGAAGGCCTGGAAAATTAATCCAGTTCGCTTTGTTACATGATCAATATGAGGCTCCCAGGAGAGCCGATAATTCAGGATAATTTCCAGATATGTCAGTGTTTTTTTGATAGTTATTGACTTTCCACCCATTTTAACAGTGGGGACACGTAAATAAAGATTAGGGCGATCAGGAAGGTTAAAGATTATGCCTTTTGTCTCGTTAGAGTTGAATTGGAGTTTGTTTTCACGCCCCCGGTCAAGTATTTTATTCAATATTTTAGTGCCCTTTCTTTCTAAATCAGCTCTACTATTACCTCGAATGAGTATAAACACATCATCAACATACGCTGTAATACCGTAATGTCCAAAGTCCTGTTCGAGGAACGAGGCAAATGTTATGATCCAGAGTAGTGGACCTAACACTGAGCCCTGTGGGCACCCACGAACAATTTTTCTAGAAACCATATATTGTCCGTGCTGCATTATCGCTGTCCGGCCAGTTAAGTAATTGTGGAGGAGTTTGTATAGATTTGAGGGGCAATTCTTACGATGTAATTGTAAGAGAGTTAATGGCCACCAACAACTATCGAATGCTTTACTAATGTCAATGCTAACAGCCAAGACAAATCTGTTGTTATTGTTCAGCAAGAGTTGTATTTTGTTGATAGCATGATAAATAGCACCATTGTTTGCGGAATCCAAATTGTGAATTAGGTAGTAGTTGATGGTATTCTACATGCCAATTTAATCTATTAGCAATTAGTCGTTCTAGTACTTTGCCCAGCAGTGAAAGAGATATTGGGCGAAATAATTCAGAAGTCCCTGGTTTCGGAATTGGCACAATTTTTGCCTTTTTCCACGATTATGGGAATGTTCCCGAATAAAGACGAGAGTTAAACAAGTTTATAAGATGGTTAGGGATCAGTTCCCACAATTTCTTTACAATAGTAGCTGTTATACAATCGCCCCCAGGCGCCTTTCCAGTTTTTAAAAAGGAAATAGCATTGTTTATTTTCATTTTCTGTAAACAGACAGAAAGACAATAAAAACGACGAACCGCTTTCGCCTTTATAACGGGAAGAAAGTCTCCCGAAAAGGTAAAGCGGAATTACGCGCCGACTTAATTCGCACGGGTTTAGCCAGCGGCGGATGAAAAATAATAAAATTTTGTCTGTCGTCGGAGTTAAAGCGACCGCACGACCATTAAACCGACATTTTTCGAGTGTAGTCTGTTCCGAAATGTTACAGCCACACTGAAGTAATTACACTAATAACCTATGTATGTATGTCTCTTTAATCCGAAATTAAGTTCGGTAGACTATCATTACAGCTATCGGGCTAGACACTTCTTTTATTGTTTCCACATACGCATTTCGGACTTATATAAATGCTAATTTCCTCTTCGGCGCAATATTAAAAATTGTCACACTTATACGGTGACAATTTTTAATATCGCACCGAAGCGGGGCTTAGAATTTATATAAGTTATATATAAATTTATATATTTACGGTTGAAAAATGCGGGAGGCGCCGCCATTTGCCAAAACTTCCGTCAACAAACGTAAAAAAAAGAAGCCGCAGTTTTCTCTCCCTCGGTAGACGAATGTTTTTCCGGCGGGAAATGAGATGGCGTCCGAAGTTAGGTTACGGGACTAGAGCGGAAAGAATGGGAACGAACGGTCGAGAAGGGGAAGGGGTGGCCGAGGAGGGGGAGAGGGGATCTAACCGGCGGACGGCGGCATTTTTATTTATCGAAAGAAGCGATTCGGGTTATCAGCCAACGGCAGCTATTTGCGCGGTCCCCAGTCAAGGTCGCCGACGACTTAACAATAGTTTCCTCCTTATTTATAGACTCGCTTTTAAAGTACGTACCTTTTGCTTTTGTCGCCGTGTCTTTCGTTTAATAGCGATGTAGATCGCCGGACGGAAATACTCCGCCCTCGCGCCCGTTAACTCGGACTTTTCTCCCGCTCCCACCCCTCGGCGCTTTTCCCCCGCCGCCGGCCACCGAAGACATTTTTAATTCGCCGCCGGCGGGGCAAACCCCGGACGAATAATTGCGAAGGGAAAGGGCGGCGGCGCTCGGTTTCGGAGAGCGCAGTGGGATCGGTCGACGTTTATATATAGGCTACTTACCGTTAGTCGAGGCGGTTGGGTCGGGCGCCGAGACGTAACGGAGGTAGAAGGGGACCGCTGGTAGTGGCACTCGATCCGTTTACCGAAATATTTGTTTATTTGGGGAAATAAATTATTATTAAGTGGACGGAAGAGAAGATGTTTTCCGGCGACGCGGCCTGCCTTCCACCCACCGACGAATAGAAGATGCGGCCCGCTTTTCCCTTCACCCACTCGCCCTTTCCGTTAGTCCGTCTTCGGCGGTCGAGTATCTTTTTACCGCCCTTCCGGATTTCCAAATCCCGCGGGTCCCGCCGGGGAAAAAGGAGGCCGGAAGCGTTTTTCGGCGCCGTTCGGGACGTTTTTTAAGTTGCGACGGGCGGTCGGCGGGTTCCTTCGGACTCTTCTTATCTGGGACGCTTTCGAAACCGTATCGAAAGTCGACGTCACAGATAAGACTTATAAATAAAGCGGAGAGGTCGACGGCTGTTGCCCACCGTCCTTCGCGCCGCGTGACGTCCGACCCGCTCGAATTCCGTCGGAGCGGGTTATCAGGTACGATTACTTTTACGGCTTTCTCCTCTCCGTCCTCGAAAAGCCTCTAACGACATCACCTTCCTTCGCCGGTGTTTCGGACCCGGACGTCGACCTCCTTTTAACTAAACGCTTTCCGCCCGGAAATTTCGCGGATTTAACTCTTCTCGTCGGACGTTTCTTCGCTTAGGTCGGGCGGAAACTGCCGTTACTCGTTCGGAAGTCCGACGGTCGGACGTCGTCTATACTTTACCAAAGCTAAATGCGCCGGACCGTCGCCTTCTACCGCCGTTTTTCCGGGGGAGGAGGTAACGTGGCTCGACGCCCTTCCTTTCCTTATTTCTTCCGGGAGCCTTTTTCCTTACGGACTTAACGCCGCGGCCATGGCCGATAAACGAAATTTTCACCTTTCTTGGTCTTTCGAGATTGGCTCGACCGGGTCTCGACGCGGCCGATTTTCTCAAAAACCCGGCTCGGCTGGTCCGGACCGACGTTGGCCCCGTCGAAATCCGCCACGAAAACGTCCGACCGGCGGTGAGATAATTCGGCAGTGGTGGGCCCGGACCCGTTCCGATTACCGGGGCCGCTTTCGACGTATTTGGCGGGGGAAATATCTTCTTATAACGACGGGGCCGAGACGGAAAGTTGTAAAATTGTTTTGCACGCCGAAGTCGACTACGCTACCCACGACCCCACTCGGCCCGGCCGGGAGTACTTCGGGACGCCTCTTCCCCCTAAATTCGTCGTTTTTACAAATTCTTTCGTGCCTAACTCTTTCTTAATTACGTTCGGGTTTAAGTTTAGCCAGCCGTTGTTTTTTTTTTATTACAAATTGCCGGCGGGTGACCCCACCGAAATTACACTCGGCGGTATCCCGAGATAGGCGAATTAATAGGCAAGGTTTCGGTGGAGTTAGGTAATCGAAACGTTAAGCTTTTCGATTACCGTTTTCTCAGAGTTTTAACCAAAGAACAAAAGTATAGTGTAGGAAGGCATTGGAGTTTAACGAACGTCGATTATTAATTAAAGTCGGCGAGCTATAACCGGGGCCGACCGGGCCTCTACCTTCTATTATAATCGACGTTCTTTTAAATATACCGTCGGAAACCGACCGTTATAAACTTGGAAAATGAAAGATTTCCCTAATACACAGAAAATAAAATAAGACGAACAGAAGACGCCGGTAGCAAATTTACCGACATTTTAAGTAGGTTAAAATCGGCGAAAAAGTCCGAAATTGAATTTGGCGGCCGGGCATCTCCCTGGCCCGTCTGGTGGCCACGACTTCCGACGCCGGCAGACGAAATTGCCCGTCGTTACGTAAGGAATGCGAAGTGAGCCAATGTAAATTTTTGGAAAGTTTTGACAATTTTCCAAATTGTGAAAGCCAATGACGAAAGCGTTTATCTAATTACTGCGCAACGTCCCACTCCCGGGCTTACTACCGGTCCTAATTCCGATGCCGCGCCGCTTCTTTACAAATCTCCTTTCTCCATTTTATGAATTCCAATTTTTTCCGGGATAAAATACTTCCGCGCATTCGACGGTCGATTTCGCTACCGTCCCAGGCTTTTCTCCGTCGGCGGAAAATGAAACGCTCGGGTGACGTTTCTTCCGGTCTGCGAGATTTTAATGTACGAAACGGAACAAAGTCGTCGGCTTTATACCTTAAAAGTAGGGCGCTACAGCCGAAATTTTCCCCTAAAACTGCCTAAGTTTCCGTATAAATCCCAGCCGGTCTGGGCGGCCATCCGGGCGGGGGTGTGCCGAAATCGCGCTCTACCGAACGGAAAATTCCCACCTTCCCGACCTCGACGTACGATCTAAAGTAAAGCTCGGTTTCTATCGGAACGATTTGCCGACGGATTCGTCCGACCCGTGACGTTAAAATAAAATAAACCGTCGTTTACGCTTTACAAATTAAATTTATTTCCAGAATTTCGTAAAAAACACAAGCAATTTTATATTTCTTCCATCATTTTATACCAAGAAATCCCATTGTATTTTGTAAAAGTATCGACCGGCCCGAGGTAAAAATCGGCTTAATTATTAACGCTTCTTCCTTGCGGTCGGAAAATTCTGCGTATTTAGCCACTCCCTCCAAACAACTTTTTTCCGAATTCTCTTTTAAAAGAGAATTCGGAAAAAAGTTCTTTTAAAATTTTTTTTAAAAAAGTTCTTTTAAAAGTTCTTTTAAAATACGGCATTTAAATAAAAAATTCACCGCCATTTTATACATTTATTATTTTCGGGTGGTAATTGACTAGCCCCCTACTCCGTACCTGGATACTGTCTTATTCGGTGTTAATAAACCTACGTTACCGCGTGGGCTTATTAACACCGAATAATAGAGTATCCGCGTATAAAAATTTGAATTCCGCTATATTGGCAAGGATGTACTGTATACAATACGGCGCGTTATTACGTCAAATGTTATCGCTAATTTTACTTTTATAATCGGTATTTAACGAGATTTAGTACAGCGTTCTAATTACGGCTCCGTCCGTGGGGATTTTACCACCGCGCTCGCGCCGCTACCCGGCTTACGCGGCCGGAAATCGCGTGCGCCCGAGCCGGTGGCGTAAGTTAGATCCGGCCGTAGTTTCTCTTACTTTATTTAAGGATCTTTAGTAATACGTATTTAGACGTAACGATAGTTAAATACGTTCTAAAGATTTTTCTTTTTGGAATAAGATTTTCGAAAATACTTTTTAATATTTAAAAGAAAAATAAGGAAATTATGAAATTACGGGTGTTTAAAAAATATATTAAAAAAAAAGATTTAAATGGGTTAAATATCGTATTGTACCGAGTCTAACAAATATTTGGAATAAAATAAAACAGGCAGTTTTTTGGAACGATGGAGGACGTATTCGGTCGAAAGTTAGAATAGGTCGTCCCTTCGGATCGCTCCCGTTGGGCCGGTAGTTTAGAATAATATTTAAAGAGATAAAAGTTATACAAATAAAGATAAAGCTGGCAACCCGCCTTTGAAGGTTATCTCTATTTACCGCCGCTCGGTTTCGTTTATTAAGAAACATTTATATCCACTCTTTTAGTAACCAACGATTTTAAATATCGTCCATTAAAAGTAATCCGTTCAAATTGAGGAAGAAAGTTACTGTACGTGTTACGATTTCTATTACGTAAATAATTATTGGTTAAAATATTTCTGTCGTAAATCGTCTTTAATATATTTCGTCATTCTCGTCCGTTAACGTCCATTATTCCTCGGGTAGGTCCTCCGTCTCGACTTTTTTCCTTCCAAATCATTATTTATCCGTCGTCATAAATCTAAACGTGAAAGGTCTTTTAAATTCGAAAAGAAAAGTATTTTTTCGCCTCGGTCGGAGCCAATTAATTAAACGTCTTTTGTTTAATTAATTGGCTCCGACCGAGATAGACGATAATTCCAATATTAAAAATTAGACGATAATTCCAATATTAAAAGACGATAATTCCAATATTAAAAATTAAACGATTATTTTCTTCTTAACTTTCTCTAATTTCTTTCCTTTCCGATAGATTTTCGAGCAAATGAATCGGTCGTGCGGCCTAACGATTTTCCAAAAACAAACGAAAAGATCTGTAGACAAGTAGGTAAGTGCTGTTAATTAATTTGGTGGACGATGTGTCTATTGTTAAGATTCGACGCCGAGACGGGGCGGACATTACCGCGGGCGAATATTCTTCACCGATAAATAAATAAAAATACGTGGATTATAAAACCCGCTTTTTGTATTTCTTGTTTTATTTTTCCGTTTTGTCAGAAATTATTAACAATTGTAAGCTACGGCCGGTAGTACACTCCCTTTAGCCCATCTGGCCCATTGCTAGTCACTTCCGCCGTTTCTTTCGGCCGGGAGAAAAATTCCCTCCGTTCTCGGCCTCTTTCGTGGCGGAAACCGATGAAATTAGAGTCGAAGATCTTCGATCCATCGTAATTCCTCGTTATAGCTTATACCTAAGCTGATCGAATCCGAAAGGACATTACCTCTACTTATATTTAAAATTTATTTAAAATATTGAAGATGCGCGTTGTCGTCGTCTTTCTTCATTTCTTACGTAAGATTGAAACATTCTTCGCACTCTCTTCTCCCATTAATAAAGTCTCGTTGCTTTCCCGACTGTTATATATATAACGGAGGGAAAGTACGGCTACGGGTCAAAAATCGCCCTCCCCAGAGTTTTACAGTTTTAGACTTAGGACACCTCGAAACGTGGAGAAATACAAAAAACTTCGGGTTTTTTTCTGTATGTATGAATGTTAGTGTGTGCGGGCTGTGAGATACGATTTCGTTTACACTGATTGGAATTTAATAACTCCCATACTTTTTGTCGAAAATTTCCGGGAGGTTTGCTTATTACAGTGTTCGATTGTATTAAATTTTTGTCATTAAAGTTGGCCGAGGTGGGGAAATAAAGGCGATCGGGTGTGTCTCCGGTAGGATCGGACTTAATGACGATTTTACCGATTATTAGCATTTACAATTTTTTTTTATAAAACCGGTCTCTACCCTCGAAATTAAGCTTTTTGCCAATTTATAATAATTAAAAATATAAGAAAACAACATGGCTAAACCCTATATACAGTACTATAAAGCTATAAATACAATCGACCCCTCCTATAACACGATACGTTCCGGTTTTTATGAAATCCATTTTCTATGAGTCCTTAAATACACGAGCCAATCACAGCCCGGCACGTATGCAGTTTACGGACTACGGCTGTTTGAAAGGTTTTCTTCCATAAAATTAATCGGTTCTAGACTAATTTGACTCGACATTTCCAAAATACGTATAATTTTTTGGGAATAATCCATATAGACTATGCTACAAAAAAAAAAATTGTAGGATTACTTACCGAGCGTGTACCGTTCGACGACGCCCTTGCTTAAGCTCGTTTTCGTCGCGGATCGGCGTATCGAATGGCGCTCGCGTGCTTTCTGATAAATTATTTTTCTGCGAAAACTTTGCTGAACTTTGGAGACCTCATTAATATAAATATAATTTTTATGGACGTTAAATAATAAAGGGTTTTTAGTGGGTCCGCCGCTCGTTTAAACTCAACGGTTTGTACAATATCCACTCTTGGTCTAGATTCGACCGATTCTGTCGCGACACGAGTCGGCGATGACGTTTTACCGAATTATACGAGTCTCTTTTAGCGTGTTTATACGAATACGGTCGCAATTTTTTCGCCGTCATACAGGAATCCGAACTATATGAACCCGTTTTATAGGGTGGTCTACTGTATAGTGTATACCAATCAATGCCGAATTCTATCGAGCTAGACACAGCTATATTAATCACTAAATAAATTATGCAATCGATTTGGCACTAGAGGGAGGCGTCGGGCGCCATCTCTTAATAACTTTAATAATTATAATTTTTAATTAATTTATTTAAATAATTTAGAACTACTGGAAGAAGAAATCGGCCCGGAGCTGGACTCGAATCCACAACTCCCGCTTACCCTGCAAATGCAACGCCAGTTACGCTACCCGGACCTCCGGTTCGATCTCCTCTTCCAGTACAACCATTGACGGTTATTATAACGTCGATTGCGCCCACGTCCCGTAAACATCTCCCAAGGTCCTCAACTGGCCGTCGCAAACCCCGGCAAGGCGTATCTATATATATAACCCATTCAACGGGTTTGGGGGTTATATATATTATATATATNGGTCCTTATTTATTTGTGGTTTTAGGCCCTTTACTGCTCAAAAAGAGCACAAAAAAGGCCCCATACACAGGACCTATGAGGGGTAAAGTCAGTCGTAAGCGTGGGCTCCCCTTTTCTAATAGCCAGAAAAAATACTGATAAAATTAATAAAATAGACTTTGCTACACTTATAAAAAAAAAAATGAAATTCTGGAGGCCCTTCATATCCGGGGCCCGATTATAATTATTTATTAATAAATTTTAACCGAAATTTTATTTATTTATTTATTTTTTCACTTCTTGGAAGGATGTAAAATTCAAATCTATCGATTTAAAAGGAAACGTGACGTTTTTCAAATCAACCAATTAAAGCCTAAATACATTTTAAAATAACCAATAGGCGAGCGGAATTTTAAATTTCGTCATACAACCGTTAAAAAAAAATTTAAATTCCCGATCGACTATTGGCTACTTTTAAGTCTATTGAATTTTTATAATTATCAATTAAAACACTTCCGTGTCATACTTTCTAAATATTGCAGCGTGGCCCAAAACTCGGTTAACCAAAGCAAATAATCTAAATCGGTGTTTTTGTTTTTTAGCTTATGTTTCTTACCTACAGCCGTAATCGAACACCGCACGGTTAACTGACTTTTGGGCACAGATTACTCGAGTTTACCGTTTTTATTTATTTATTTATTTCTATTCCCTTTAGTGTCGGAATTACATGCGAGACCGGATTCGTAATCAATTTTTCGCCCTTATCAAGACACGGTAGAACGTAAGTATAATTCATACTGTATAGTACTTATTTATTTTCCTGGTAGGGTGAACGCTCTACCTAAGTAATTACCTATGTAAATCCATCTTATTTAAAGTTTAAAAAAAAGGGGGGTGAAACATCTTTCCGGATTCATAATAGGCCAAATCTAACAGATGACATCAAGGGAAGCCGGCATAATTAGTTAAGTTTTATCTCCCCTCTTATCTAAACTAGCCATTCTACTGTAGAAAAAGCGCATAACTAACTTTCCCTCGCCGAAAAAGAAAAAAAAATATAGGGGAGGGGGGAAAAAATAAATAAATAAATAAATTACGCCCACGTAAGGGGTGGCCCAAAAGTCGGTTAACCGCCGACAACCGCTGGCAACTTCTAAAGTGTGTGTGTGTGTGTTTGGTATTCGAACTGGGAGGCACGTCGGTTTTTTGCGGCGGGTTAACAGACTTCTGGTCCACTCCGCGCGAACAGAAAATAAATGAAAATTAAATTAATCATTAGTGTATCATAATGCCGTCGCCAAGGGTGATTTTCGTTTATTACGCTCATTAGGGTCAAGTAGATGATTTCCTTTTATCATTTTCGTCGTACAGAGACTTCATTAACTTAATTAATTAATTAAAAATTATAATTATTAAAGTTATTAAGATATGGCGCCTAACGCCTCCCTCTAGCACAAAATCTGTTGCATAATTTATTTAGTAATATAGCCGTGTCTAGCCCGATAGAATTCGGCATTGTTGGCGTCTAAAAATATAAAATGTTTTTAAGATAAAATATCGTAACAGATGGCGCCACCAGAATTGCCGGGAAACTTAAGCAGCTCGTTGCTGGATTTTTTTGAAAGAGTTTTACTTTCTACGCTTTCGAAACACGCTTGTGGTTTTAGTTAAATGGCGCCATATTTTAAACTGCGGGTAACGAAAACGCTCTGGCCTTTATTATTCGTCGTTTTCAAACTTGAAAGTTTTATTTTTAACTTTTTCCATCCGTGGACACGGCGAAAGAACTTTTCGTCCGGTCCGTTCCGGGTTCGACCACTCCCGAAAAATTTCTGAAGATTTCCATTTTTAGGGATTCGATTCCGGGTCTTCCGGAACGGAGGTGACAAAGTTTGCCCCTCTCAGCGCCTAGTGGCCTGGACGGAACGTGCCCCGGCCCCGAACGTGGCGTTTTCTCCAAAAAGATACGTAAACCGCCCACCGAGGCGACGGAATTGATTGATAAACGTACGAGTTTTCTCCAGACTGACGCGTAAATTGTCAGTGTCGGACGTACCGTTTGAACAAAAATGGTTGATCCAAGGTCGATCCGGCTACCGAAGACTTGGCAAATGACTCGCACGTCTTCGGCGTAACGGCCGAAAGCGATCGGTGACTCCGAGATATCCCGTTATATTCTTTCGCACCTTAGAGTAGGGCACCCCCGATGGCCGTCTTCATTGCGGGAGTATTGTAAGCCCGCTTCAGTTAGCATTTTTTATTGAGGATTTTAAAACGCAGAGAACAGCCACGATTAATTTACGATATGTATAGTTAACACTTAACAAACTACGATACTAGAGGGTATTACGATAGAATTATACCTGGTAAGCTTCGGGTTCCGTCACGATCGGTGTTAATGTTTTCGTTTTCACTTTAGTATTTTCATGGAGTATGCCACCTCTTATATTTATTCTAATTTTATTCAACCCTAATTTACAAAAGTATAAAATTACAATTATATATTACATGTCTCAGTAACTGTTATAAAGAATTTTCAAAAGTTACTTATATATGTTGTAAAGTTTTAAATATTTTCTCTATTTATATAATTTCTCTTTTTGTTTATATTTCCCTATTTATTTAATTTATGAATTGGTGATAATTACTTTTCATTTTTACATTTTTCAACGCAAGGAATTTTACATTTTAAGTTGTTATTGTTGAAACAGTTACTTACATTATCGTCAAGTTTATACAGTAATATTTACTATTTTAATTTGAAAGTTTCTACAACGATGATTGTCTGGCAAAATTACTCGTTGGGCTGCAATTTGAAGAAATTGTAGACATAAATTTCCACTAACATCCGTCAGTATGTCTTTTCTTTATGTCTAGAACGGAATTAGATAGAAGAAAGACGAGACCAAATATGGAAACCTTGGGATCGGGAGGATTCGATTAACTATATACGAACGTCCGATGCAAACCGAAAGTCACGTTATTTCCATTCAAAAAAGTTTATCCCGAAAGGTATTAGAGAGGTGACCGGCACGACTCGATTGCTAACAGGAAAAGTATGACGATTTCAGGTAGAGAGCATATGTTTTAAATTAAAATTGTTCTTTTATGTTACTACTACTCTTATTATCTAATGCCCAACAATTTATACCTACGTCAAACCTTCGTTTCCATTTATTTAAATTAATTTATTTTATTTTTGTTAGTTCTACTATATTTAAAATTTACGTCTTGGACAGCGGCGTTGTAATTCGATCGTCGATTTTCTCGTCTTCGTTTTAAAATTCTCAATAAAAAATGCTAATCGAAGATGGGTTACAATTAAAAATAACCCGAAATGCATTTTAGAAAAGAAAAAGTCTTTAGTTGTGTATTAATTTCATAATAAACGACAGAAAATCAGAAGTTGTGAAATGGCTAAAGTTGGTTACAAATTGATTCGATAAACTTTTCATTAAAATATTAATTTGTATTTTATTCATTTACAAAATTATAAGAATATAATGTGAAAAGCTTTAAAATTAAACGCATTTTTTCCCTTTTCCTTTCGGAATCGCGGATTATTTTTAAATGTCATTATTGATATTTCTGGTTTCGGTGTTTAAGTTTTTGTTTAATGTCTGACGAGAAAAGGTTTTTCTCGAATAATGCAAACGGTAAAACTGAAGTAGTAAAGAGATAGTTTTTACGGCTTGTAATAAATCATTAGACTGTCACGATAAGGAGAAACGGTGAAAAATGTCATATTTCATTAAGAATTCATTATCGGACTGCGGAAAGTAATGGATTTATCTGTAGATAAATAGTTTCGCTATGGTAAACCTCCTCAGATATATTTAACTTGTTTCCGATAAGGATTACGATAATTATTATAAACAGATCCTTATTGGCGTATTTATCCCGTTTCGGGTTTCGTACGAGCTTTCCGCAACTTCGATTAAAATAAATAATTACAATATTGTGTTAAGTAACTTGCCGATTGCCGAAAGAAATATAATTAATTTGGTAATTAATCATCGGCATAATTTAGTATCCGAAGCTTCACCAATGGGAGTTGACGTTAGACTACCCGAAAATCTCTCGATATTAACATTAAATTTCGATGAATGTAATAGACGTTCGTTCGCTAATGCCAATGAATTAATAGCAGACATCTTTGTTTTTACTTCGTTTTTTTTCTTTGTCTAGACAAATCGATTATAAATGGCTTGTGACTGCAGACCCGTGGACTGGGTTCTAATTCCTTTGAAGATAGTCGTATTTCTCACTTTTGCCGGTAAGATCTAGTGCAATTTGCCCTTATCGTAATTAAAACTGTTTAAATCAAATAGAAAGAAATTTTTTAATCCCGATTTTAACTTTCTTCTAATTTTTTTTTTATTTCTTTTTCAGCCGTTTCCAGTCTTCTTCCTTTCTTGAATATTCACATGAAGTATCTCGGCTTCACCGTACACGAAACGGCGGTCATCTGCAGCGTTTTACCGCTGACTCAGATCCTGAGTTTTCCTCTGATCAACAACGCGGTCAAGAAATTGGGAAGCTATCGAAGCCTCTTGATCTATTCTCTGGTTTTCATCCTGCTCTTCGTTTCGGCTCTCTTGATCTTCCCGTTTCTGCCACCTCCGGAACACCGACAACATTCCCTGCATCTCGTCTGCGGCACGAAAATAAAACCCTGGATCATCGTGGATAAGTGCGGGGAAGAGAGAACTTGTAGTCCCGTGCAGGGAAACGACATCATCAATTTACAGTTTACGGCCTGCAGCGTCCAGTGTCCGAACCACGGAGCCGATCTGCAAGAACCCGTCAACGTTGCCGATTTATGTTTCGACGACGAAGTGGGCCGGGTCTGTCACGTGGTAGAGGTTAATAACACTCTGTCCGAAAATTTCACCTTCGGACTCTATCTGAATTCTCCCGAAGACAGGAGTACGGATTGCTATTATCCGGTGGATGCGGTGACTTGGCATCAACTGGTGTTTCATCACATGTCTTGTCCCATCATAATTCCTCATTTAAACAAGGGAAATTGTTCCTTAAAGTGTCGATTCCAAGAAGTCAACGACGTAACCTCTACGTTATCCTTCGACAACGAAGAATGCGTTTACGTCGGATACAAGAGGTGGTTATTTTTTAGTCTGTATTTGGTTCTTCGCTGTTTTATACACTTGCTGGTGGCCGTAATTCTTCTCCTCTTGGAAAACAGCTTAAACGTCGCCACCGAATTTGCCGACGGGAGATACACCATGCTAAACGTGTATAACTCGTTAGCCACCGCAGTGTTTCCTCCTTTGGTGGGACTGGTGGTGGATATCAACCATTCGGATTACAGTTACGCCGTCTACGTATTCAACATTCTCGTAACCGTCGTTATCGTATCGGTGGTGGTTCTCGACGTTCAACTTTACCCGCTTCCCAGAAATGGGATCGACGATTTAAAACAACTTTCGTGTCACGCCGAATACGTCATGCTGGTAATAATCATGTTTTGGATCGGCACGATGTGGGGATACCTGGAAACCTTCCTCTTTTGGTATTTGCTAGACTTTAACACGCCGAAGTATATACTCGGTTTGACGATAACCGCGGGATCTTTAAGCGGGATACCTTTATTAAAGAAATATCGTCCGATCGCAAAAAAGTTCGGATGCGCCAACATCTTGTGTCTGTCGCTCTTCATGTACTGCGGAAGATACATATGCTACTCTTTGATCACCGACGGATGGTGGAGCGTGCTTTTGGCGGTGACGGATTTGCTCACCTACCACTTGATGTCGGTGGCATCTAGTTTATATTGTTCCTACGTAATTCCCAGAAACCTCATCGGATCCGGCGGATCTCTGTTGAAAGTGGTCCATTATTCCATCGGTAAGTTTTAATATTTAAGTGTTTCCATACTATATCCATTCGATAATACGGGGGCGTACGGGAGCACAAATAAATAGATTATGGCGTTTACTTTTATATGCGCCTATTACATATGGCGTTTTTCGTAGTATGCGCCCGAGTTTGGCGCCAATCACCTATTTACACTAAAATTCTCCTCCAATGGAGATTAAAAATTTGGACCATCTGACGGGATGTAAAGATGAATTTTTGGTTAGTCAACTATTTAGTCATAACAGAGATAAAGATCTCTCTCGGGAATTAACTTTAAACAAAAATGAGAAACCCTAGTAAAAATCTTTCGATTTTATGCTGTTCGTGTATGTAGACCTATCTGTGTTTGGGAATTTCCCGACTACGTGACGTGTGTTTAGTACGGCATCCTTCCGTACTAAACACGCTTCACGTAGTCCGTAGTGCGATGTATGTAGGCCTACCGTGGTGACTCGTGAAGCCTAATGTTTCTAGACTTTTACGCAAAGTATGCGGTATTAAGCCCGTGCAACGAACGAGTCTACATACATTAAGTACGTACCTTATCCATTCTTTACGGACGCTTTATTTTGTGGATTTCTGAACTAGAGTTTCATTCTAGGTATTTCGTATATTATGGATATTTAGTACAGTTATGTGTATGATATACTGTACGTGATTTTATTTTGCTTGTCGATGAATGTGGTCGGTCGGTTAGATTTTTGGCGCGAGCTTCCTGGGCCAAACTGCGCCAGTCTAGTAGTAAAAGATGTATAACCAAAGCCATAAACGTTTAAAACGTATACAATACATTCGATATAAAAAAGAAACGATTAGAAAGTACAGGTATACCTCGCCTTACGTCGGTAATTGGTTCCAGGAAAACGACTTAAGTCGAAAAACGACGTAAGTCGAATTTACTTGTCTTCGAATCTACTTGTCACAAGGAAAAACCATAAATTACTATTCCCAGTTCTGTATTTTATTTATTAATGCATTTTTAATAATATATGGTTAATAAGAATCTATTTTAAGCTTACAAACAAAAAAATTTTAATTTTTAATATAGTACAGAGAAAAGTAATCTAAATTTACGAATGCATGTACTGTACTGTAAATACAGTACATACTTGTAAATGTATATATTTTAATATGATTTTATGTGCTTTAAACGCTTTACTAGTGATGTTACGGCTTCAATATTTGTGGCGGACAGACGTAAAGTCGAATAAAATGACTTAAACTTGATTTTTATTTTTCCGTATACTTTTTTGACAAACGACGTATAATCGGGAACGACGTAACTCGAAACGACGTAAGTCGAGGTATACCCGTATTAAAGCTAACTGAAAGTTAATGGAATACAAGTAAAAATGTAACGCGGGTAAGTGCAAAATGGTAGGTTATAGATCTCAGCGCGAATACGCGTAGGCTAATGGATTAAAATAGCATAAACAGTCCGATCGTATATATAAAAAAAATGTTTCTGCTAAAATTTTTCTCGGAAAGGTTCTGGAGGGTAAATGTTGTCAGTGAATTAATACCTGGTCTGTTGCGACGGATTGTTTTGTGATAATAGTTTTCGTACGGCATATTCAGAGTCGCAGCAATGTATTTGGCACCCTTGGCAATGCATTAGTGTTTTAGTTCACGGCGCATAACCGTTTGTCTCTCGCCCTTGGCACTCGCCCGTTGCCAACGCGTCGCTACGACTCTGGCCGTAGTATTTTGTTCGTGTTGTTTTCTACTTCAGTCTGAGGTGTGTATTTTTAGCCCGGCACGGTTCCCGAGGACGTAGTAGTTTGTGTTTGCATACAAGTTTTTAATGTATTATATTAGCTATTTGGTTATATCTATGTAAGTAGTACGTTTCTGTTAAAAGCTTGCGACTCGATGTGGTGTGTAGTATACTTTCCTGCAAGTGTTATCCTTTGAAATGTGCTTTTTAAAATTTTTATGATCTGTCGTCAATGAATGTATACGGCAGTCACGAATCCTTTCGTCTCTCCGAAGAGGCATTCGCGAGTCAGTCGGTAGTTTGACGCGATTCTGGCCGATATCGCGGAGCTTCTTTTCAACCGAAAACTGCTTTATGATGTCTGTATCTTTCGTACTGCGTTATATCCGGGATTTAATCGAAATTTCGACAGGATCAAATGTCGATATCGTCGAAAGCCGTCATTGTTCTTACATAGTTTTGCAGACGTCCAAAGACTTTCCGTTGGCAGTTTTGTGTAATTTAAGCGAAAAATAGCATAAAAGAAATTTAACTCGACAAATATTTAATGGTCGACGTAATGGTTCGCTCTCCGTCCCGAACAAAGTTTGCATTATAATAATTGATTATATAGTATTACGTATTAATGTATTACTACTAATATATTATTGTGTGTCTGGTAAGAATCGTGTATAGCTCTAGCCACCGTTTTTTATTGGCCAAATAGGCGTTTCTACGTCAACCATGTTCGAATCCTATTCTTAGAACAATTTTTAAGAACAATTAATACTTAAAATTTTGATGGTGAATCGATTACCATTCTGTTTGTAATAATTTTGAGTTTAAAATGGCTTACATTCAAGAAAATAAATTATTATTCAAATAAATATTCGATGTTATGTTCCGAAGCATGGCCCAATTTAAAATTGAGGAGGCGCATTTCATCTCCCGTCATTTCTGACCACGTTGCGACTAGTAAATAAAATAGAACGATAACCGTAAAAACAGGTCTTTGTGACAAGTATAAAAATTAATTTTGTAATATGAAATTATTGTAATATCAGTAGATAATGAAATAAAATAACATTAAGAGAATACAGATGCTATGTGTTTTTTCACCCGCAGCCTGGAAGATTTCTAGTTCGTTTTCGACACTCGTTGTAGTACTTCTTTCGCTCTCCAGTATTCTCGATTTGTCTACCTCGGCTGCTTTAATAGAAACATCGAGTTTATAGCCCGATAATTCGGCAGTTCGTTTGTCTTTAATAATCGGGTTTACGAATAAAAACTTCGTACTCGTTTGTATCCTGGTCCAACTTGTACAACCCGGCGTAATGCAGTTATTAAAGCTACTGGACGTGGTTAAAAATTAAGACGGCATCGGCTCGTTATTCGAGATATTACAAGTTCCGACAAGTAAAAAATTTTCAGACCCGTTATAAATAGTCTACGTATTGATTATTAACAATCTGTGCCATAACGATCAAAAATTTAAAGAACTAATAAATATTAATTAATAAATAAATACAAAGCTTAAAATACGGGTTTAAATTAATAAATACAAAGGTATTTTCACAGTTTATGGATTAATTTCACTTTCTATTTGCAAAATTTCCTCAACCTTAACAGAAAATAAGAAAAAAGTGATCTTATAAAAAATTTGCGAAATTTCAGATCGGTCAAAAAATGGCCCCGAACATTTTTACATTTTAGGACTCGGGGAACATCGAAACGTCGAGATACGAAAATATTCGGAGGTAATTTATGTATGTATGGACGTTAGTGTTCGTGTGGGGACACGATTTTGTTCACTATCTTTGAAGCTTAATAGCCGTTGCGCTTTTCGTCAAACATTTCTGAAATTTTACTAGGAGGTTTGTTTATTAGGGGGATCGATGTTGTTAAATTTTGGTGATTAAAGGTTGAGGAGTAGGAAGATAAAGGGGTTCGCGTATATCTCCCGTAGGGTCGGACTTAATGTCGATTTTACTCGTTACTAGCGCATACAAATTTTTATAAAACCCATTCCTACCCTGGAAGTTAAGGTTTTTTTCCATTCTATCAATATAATAGTTAAAAATATAAAATGCTTTCTTAATGACATATCATAACAGATGGCGCCACTAAATGTCGCCGGGAAAATTAAGCGACTGTTGCCAGATTTTTTCCGTAGTTACGCTTCGACTTTGATCCGACACAGTATACGTGCCACGGAGCGTAAATTCCACTAACACCATAATGATATTAATACGAAAAATTTAGTAAATTTAAAATTAAGACAATTTTTATTTTGATGCGTGCATTTCTGCGCTTTTTAATAATTTTAGACGTCAATATATAAATGAAAAATATTAAACTATCGATTCCGAAATATTAAACCGCTACTTCGTAAAATAACAAAGCTGGGAAGCGGTAAAGGTTGGGGGTCCGGTCTGAGTCACTTAACCGAGTTCAAAAGAAACATAACGCAAATCCCTAAGTACCGTTACGATTTTCGAAACCTACGAAGTAGTGTTTCTCAAACGGGATTCCGAGATCCCGGTTGTTTTTTAACCCGGTAAATCCCGCAAATTTCTTAAAAATTCACTTTTTTTCTTATTTTGTGTTAAGGTTAAGAAATTTTGCAAATAGAAAGCATAATTATCTCATTCACTGTCAGAATACATTTGTATTTATTAATTTTAAACCTACTTATTAGTTTTTTTTTATTTTTGCTCGTTATGGCATGTCACAAATGGTCGATAATCAATACGTAGCTTATTTGTGGCAGGACTATAAAAATTCTTTACTTGTCGGAACCTGTAATATCTGGAATAATTGTGCTTACGCTGTCTTTAATTTTTAACCATGCCCAGTAGCTTCAATAAATGAGTAACGCCAGATTGTGCAAATTGGGCAAAGATACAAACGAGTATAAAGTCTGCAAGTATGAAGTTTTTCTTCATAAACCTGATTATTAAAGCCAAACGAATTGCCGAATTATCGTGCTATAAGCTCGATGCCGCTATTAAAGCAGCCGAGGTAGACAAATCAAAAATACTAGAGAGCGAAAGAAGTACTACAATCTCGAAAACAAACTCGAAATCTTCCAGGCTACGGGTGAAAAAACACATAATATCTGTCTTCTCTTAAATGCATTAAATACGATTCCAATCACACCAATTGAATCGGAAAGGGCATTCTCGGTAGCGAGACTTTTCGTTACTAAAATAAGAATTAGAGTGAGTGATCGGAGTATTGATCATCTTTGCTTTTTAAAATCTTATAAAAGTTTACAATATTTTGTATTATATTTTATTTAAAAAACAAAAATTACCTTCTAAACTATAAGTTTGATCTAAGTTCAATTTTTAATTTTTACTCAATTCAAAGCATTTTTGTTGTTGTTGTTGTTGTATGCAGTTTCTAGCAAACTTTAATAAATTTTTTTCTATTGGTGAAAATTTCTACGTAATTAAAAGGTAATTTTTATTATATATCTTACACAATATCTTACACAGCATTATTAATATGATTTTGGATGATACAGAACTTTAAAATTATTTTTAAAAATGAAAAATAATTGTATCATTTAATTTCAAGTATACCTTAAAAATAATTGATTCTATCCCTGGATTTCCCGGGATCCCGGGAAACAGTTCACTTTTATCCCGGAATCCCGGGACAAGCAAAAGACCGGGAAATGAGAAACCCTACTACGAAGGTTTAAGAAGGATAAAATATTTTACAAATTGTTTTGTACGGATGTAAATCGTTTGCCGGCCGCTTTCTACCGAAATCTACTTAATTAAGTTATATTTTTGTATTAAAATCAAATTATTTTCCATTTTTCATCTAATTCCGTATATGATATAAGAACGATGTAACTTATTATTACTAATCGCCTTTTACTATTTTTTATAATTTGCTAAGTCGAAAAAGGCAAATTTTGAAACGATTTGTGTTTGGACCAGGGAGAGGAACCGCAGCCATCGTGGGAGGAGGCATCATGGGCACGTTCGGCGCGCCGGTCACGTTTAGAGTATTGGGAGCCAGTTGCGGAATACTCGGACTTCTGTATCTACTGGCTGTCTACCTCTTAACTTGTAAAAGATCTCTAGAAAATAATTCGGAAAACGATTCGAAAATAGGTACGTATAATTGGCTTATAAGACTCGAAACTGCCAGTTTTTTCTCGAATTTAAAAACGTAAAAGTTCGAAGGTAATATCCGTCTAAGTAGAATTTGATTTTTGTCAAAACAGAAGCAGAGATATGGGAGATAAGAGAAGAAAGAATAAACGGCGCCGCTACCCGCGACACAAACTCCGAATCCGACAAGAACGAAGAGACGAGCTCCAACCTACTGCGCGAAATCTCGGACGATCGCTCTCGAGAAGAGCTAGAAGAATCGGCGGCGTTACGGAGATCGGACCGAGGTATTTTCGGTCGATCCGGCGACAGCGTCAAAAAAGAGAAACCCCTCGTCGCCGTTCACCGCCAAAATACTTCGTAAACGGAGTTAAAACGCTCGGCGCCCAACACCGGTTTCTAAACGCTCCATTTCTCGAACGTTCCGACAATTTAAAAACGGGACGGGACAATATCCGTCGCGTCGTCTGTAAATATTGTTGTACGTATTTTGTAATTTAATAAAGTTGTCGGTCGGCATCTTAATATATGTACAAACGAGAAATAAAATCGGCTCGAACCGTTTATTTTCGTAGAAATCTGTTGATCATTAAAAACCGTTTCGTTTCCGTTAGCGGAGATGTTCACTTGGGATAATTCTGGCGTAAGACTTCTAAAAGAACTCTTGGGACGTCGAGTCTCTGAAAGTTCATATCTGAGTGAAACGATGGGCCTCGTGTAAGAAAAAAGAAAAATGAAATTTTCCTAGCTCAATGAGAGATTTTTACTTTTCTATAATGAATGTCGTAGTTTATAAAACACTAGCAGACGAGCCCGGCGTTGCTCGAGCAAAAAGTAACCACCAAAATTAAGATTATTAGATTATTTTCTACTTCTAACCTTTCTATATTTTATTATATTGTACTATTTAATTTATATAACTACAAAGGTTATCTTACCTAAGGGATTTTTAAAATATGTTGGATCGATCACACCGAGTGACGATCCAACATATTTTAAAAATTCTTTAAATTGTGTACAGCGGAGGAATAACGAATGTTTAAATTGTTTTAGACTGGTTACTCCGGTGATAAACCTTACGTAAGATAATCTTTGTGGTTATATAAATCAAATACAGTAATATAATATAACAAACATTAAAACGTAAACCGTATAAAGAGTTTGGCAGTGGCGTACCGTGACATTCGATGATAGGGAAGTTGCGTTTCTGTAAGAAGCCGACTTCCGGGGGCAATCAGTTAATTCTTTAAATGTAATTTTAATAGATTATCTATCTGACGTAATTAATAAATAAACAAGTTCAATATAATTACAGTAGAGCGTCGGTTATCCGAAACGTCGGTTATCCGAAAGCATTCCAGTCGGCAAATTTAAATTTTCGGTAGTGCTGTGGCGCTGCAATTTTGGGCTACTCCAATATTTTTTGGTTGGTGTGTGTGTTTTAGCTGGCAGCACTGGCACTATTGTGCGATGTTTTCTTGAGGACTGTGTGTGGTGTTGAATCGAACGTTTTTGATAGTAGATCAACTTCTAAAGTATATTTTTTTGGTTTTTATATTTTTCAATATATTTATTTTATTTGTACAAAACAAAAAAATAATTTTTAACGATACAATAATCACGATTATTATTTTAAAAAGTTTTCGTTAGGCTTGACATCGACGAAAATTCAACGCGAAGCGACACGCAACGGAGAAAAATTTCAACACGGGATAGGTTAATATATTTTTTCGTACATAATCGGTTACCGAAAAATAAGTTATCCGAACAACTCCAGTCCACAATTGATTCGGATAAACGTCTTTATCTTATAAATTCCGATGTCGTCCGTCTGTGTTTGTCTGTATGCTCTTTCTTAATGTTGAGAAAGAGATTAGATTGACGAAAGTCCAGAACAGATGTAGAAAGCTTAGGAGCGGGAGGCCAGATTAACTATATAGGAACTTCTGGTTTGGAACGGAAGTAACGTTACTTGGATTCAAAATTTTCCTTTCAACGGAGTTAGATAGCAATAGAGTCGTGTCGACAGATGAAATAGAAAAAGTATGACATAAAGGAGCAAGATCACCATTAATTAAAAGAGTTGAGAACATTATCAAGGGTGTACCCAGCGAGGGCAGGAAATTTTTTCTAGGGGCAGCTGCCCCTCCCTAGAAAAAAAAAATTAGTGTAGTAATTGACACACAGAGCAGACGTATCAATTTAGTATGAGTTTGAATAATGAATATTGTGACTAGACTAGAGCCATTTGTGGTGAAATCTCACACTCCCGCCCCACTTCCTCGAAACTAATAGGAGTTGCCCCCCTCTAGTTTAGATCCTGCTGAACATTGTAACGAGAGGTTGCAGCCCGTCTTTGTCAGGATGTCACAGTAAATAATCGCTCGTTAGAATTGGTTTGGATAATATAGTTACAGCAACGCGACAGGTAAGCGATCTGCAGAGGAGATGCAGATCGCTTGGCGCAGTTGGCGCAGTTTAATCCAAGAGGCCTTTGCGCCATTTAAATCTAACTAACCAGCCGATCGGGTATACCTGACAGGCGCGTCTGCTCGGCTATACCTGCCAAGTATACCGGTACGTGTGTACCTGGCAGTTAACGCTTAAGGAATGTGGGGAAAGAGTACGTGGTTTTTATATTTTGCATTAATGCACTCACAATTATCCGTATTTTAAAACTCTAACTATAAAACAATACCACATACCTTTAGCTTTTATGGATGTTTTATTTATGTAATTAGTATATAAGACATACACAAAAATAGTGTTTATCATAACCCATTTTTATGCGTACTCCTGCCCCAATAGTGGGGTAACAGTGCGCAATACATCTTACATTTTTATATTTACAAAGATCATAAACAAATTCTCCTGATCCGTCATAGCCAGCGCATTCTTTATGCACACCATTCTTTACACTTTATCCATTCTTCTGGTGGCGGTTCTCCATATTTTTCATTGCAGATGTAACTTTGTTAACACAATTTTCGCCTTTTACAGAGATTACTTTTGATAATTTTCTGGGACTGCGATGATCCATGTTAAACATTTTTGTGGAGCCAAATTTTATGTTATCGTATAGTTCTTGTAGCATAATGTAAAATATTTCTTGAACAACACTTGTGATTTCGGGTTGGCGAAGGGATAAAGATGATACATTAAATTTCTCTGTATTTTTAAGAAAACAACAAGCCTAGTCTTTTCCGGCTAAATGAAGCTCGTGTTTGAATGAATGCTTCAATTTCTCCTTTTCTGCCTGCTGGTAAGCTAGTGACCGAATGTCCATTTTGTATTAGGCCCGAGCGACACTGGAGTTCACGTGTTAAAAATTTAATAAAAGTGTTAAATCGAGGGATCGAGCTTTGATTCTAACGCTGGAAAAAACTGGAAGAAAAACCTAAATAAAATCGGAAAGAATAAAATTATTAGTCGAGAGGGAAAAAAAGCTTTTAAAATGACTTAAAAGGAGATCTAGCGCGGAGATTACAAGAATTCGAAAGAATAGTTAAATACGAGCAAGAGTTTCTAGGTGCAATTAACTTCCTTTGATCAAATAAAACGCGGTGTCGAATTTGACCCTTCGTAGTCCAAAATGGTCTGTTATCTACTTGGATACAAGAAACCGACCAATCGGAAAGCTACAGATCCGAGGAAAGAATCCTTTAAAAGCCTGGATCTGTAGGACAAAAGCGGACTTTCCTCTGTCTCACGTTGTGAGTTATCAGACTAGTCTTCATTGCTCTGCGTACGGTCTCTTCGTCCCTAACTTCACCATTCCGCCTTGGACTGATTTGGTTTTCGACACTTTGTCACTCGACTTCCGTACACTCATAGAAGCATCTCGTCCGACCCTTCCGGACCATCACTCTACAGACCATCTCCAACAGTTGACGAGAGGGCACTATAGAACGGAAGATTTAGCGTAAATGAACGAGCTTATTTATAACTGCTTCCATTCACCCCACATTCGATAAATTTTGACATTTGTTCATCCGCAATTCGGCAACTTCACAATTGTAAGGCATTTTGTCCGTTGTGTGAAGTATCGAAAAAGCTCTTTGAGTCGCTCTTAGTTAAAATTTGCTTTAAATATCAAGAGATGTTGAAATACAATTAAGATCCCGTAATTAATAACAAATAAGCAAACAAGATTCATATTTCCTTGTAAGGCATAGTGTATTTCCATTTAAATTGAATTCGCTAATCTGAATTAAATGAGATAGTTTAACTAGCTCGGTTACTTAAACCTAATTCTCCTTTATTAATATTACTAAACAGTAATTTGTGGGGCAAGAGTACCTCGCCCAACACCGAGAGGTTTCGTACTACTTTGGATAAGTTAATAGCATCGCGTTTGCGGCGGTAAACGAGTGGCATTAGTAACAATCGGAAGAACGAAATACCGTACGCTTAAACAATTGTCTTATTTACATACATATTTGAGGCAGAATCCCGAATTCAAAACATAGGAAAATAAGATCAGGGCGTAGAAAAAACAATTACGCCAAATTACGAAGAGCCTTAATCTGGGCGACAGTAAAAACGCGCTCGATAGTCGTCCACCATCGGTTTTATCAAGCGATATTAAACGTTTATTGTTGCCAACAAGACATAAAACGTGACAAAACACGCAATTCGTACTCTCGTTCCGCATTCCCTTACCCTTCGCGCCACAACGTAGTCTTCCTCGTCCGGCCGAGTTTCGTAAAACCACCGTACGGAAGAACGAACTGTTGGAAAATCGAAGCCGTAAGCGAGCCTCGGAGTAGGACGAAATAACGTCCGTATATTTCGTAGAACCCGAGTTTAGCGGAAAGGCCGCCTTCTTCGAACGGCATCAAAAACTTGTCGCATATTCCGCCAGTTTTTAAAACGTTTGATGCAGAGAATATCCGGATCAACCACGAAAATACAATTTTACAATAAATATTTCAAAGAAGTATAAAAACATTCGTAATTGACGAAATAAGAGCACACCCGGCAACAGACTCGTAGGTTAATGCCAGAGTCGAAGTTTTATCCTCCTCGTAATCGTTCTTCGTTTGCGGAACTATTTCATCAATCACGCACGTTCTTTTTTTAGTTCTTTGAAATATTTATTTCAAAATTAAATGCGACCAAACCCTTTTACCATTTTTATACTGTATATAACTTAATTTTACAATTAATTTCTTATCACTACTAGACGCGCGCGCCTAGTAGTGATAACAAATTAAGCGAAGAAGAGACGACACGGTTTCGGAACATAAAAACAATTAATTTTAAAAGATCCGCGACGAAAAAAATCGAGGAAACCACGGTATCGAGAAGCGCCATTTTTAATTAAGAAACGTGTGAAAGTGCGCGCCTTCCGCTTAATGGAGATTAAGGCAAAATATAAATTCCATTAACGAGTCGCTTTACTTTTCCAATAACATCTGTTAAGTTTTTAAAATAAGATTTTTAATTATTATAAAATGGCAAAAGCTTAATTTTCGGGCTAGGGACGAGTTTTAAAAATTTGTAAATTCTAATAACGAGTAAAATCGTCATTAAGTCAGATCTTTGGCGTAGATACGCGAGACCCTCTTTATCTCCCCCGCCCCTCGACCTTTAATGGGCAAAACTGAATACAGTAGCATCGATCCCCTTAAACCTCTCGGCAGAATTTCAGAAATTTTCAACTAAAAAGCTCAGGAGTTAAGCTTCAAAGAAGAAAAAAAATCGGCTCCCGCATACGCGCACAGAACCGCCCATTTTTGCAATTTACGATCTTTCGAAGTCACTAGTCAAAAAATATAATTTTTCGGGAGTCATTTTCCGATCCATTACTTTTCCGGCTGTTATAACAGCCGGAAAAGTAATAATGCGAATTCTGATCAGTTGCAACTTCTTTCTACATTCCGTCCGCTATTTTTACCCGAAAAGTTATATTTTTAAAAAGCAAAGCTGGCAAAAATTTAATTAGAGAGTTGTTTTATAACAATGAATGTAACCCAGCGTTTCGCGCTTAAAAGGGAAGTGGAATTAAGTTTAATATCCGCCGTAAGTACACTTTAAAACTCCGAATTTAGCTATTCCACTAAGAACCTTATATTTTCAAATCGAAATTTAATAAACGTAATTAGACTATAAATTTTAAACGTACGAAAACTTTTAATTTACGTAATTTAATTATGTTTGTTAGTAATTCGAAACGACTTTTTAAGCGAAATGTTTTAAGACGAGGAACTTAGTAAAATTACAAACTGAAATTTTGGCCAACGAATCAAATTTTACGGACAATTGGAGACATCTGGTGGGATTCGAATCTCCCTCCTTACGGGAGAGAAGATTATCGAAACGAAACGAGTTTCGGCGTTATATCGAGCGTCGGACCAAACATTTAGCGACCGAAAAGCCAGGTCGATTAAATGTAGTAAAGCGGCCAGGATGTTATTACGTATTAACTGGACTAAATGAGAAATTACGGGATTTCTGTTCTAGATCACTTAGTTTAATAAAAATCCATAAAAACATTTCGAACAACAAAAACAACAAATTTAAGACATTTTAGATTTCGATGAAAACGTCGCTCAAACTTAAAACGAGCAGTCTTACAAAATGACTTAAGACTGTTTACAAAATTTCGTACTGCCGGGCTGTTTTTGACCAAAGACTCGAACGCATTCTTCCACGGCTCGATTGGAGCCGACCGGCGATTCCGCGGAAGGTGAACTACTCATGCTGGGTAAGGTCACGCTTCCGGAATCTGTAAAACTAATTCTCTCTCCTCTTCCGCTTCCCTCCTTACTGGAAGCGGAGTCGACGCCGTCCACGAAATTCGAAGCTCCGTCGGGTTGTTGGCAGATGTTTCCTAAGGTGGAAAAAGTCGATCGGGGAGAGGGTTGTAGGCCGATCGTCCGACCCTCTCTCTCGAACCCGACGTCCCAGGCGCCGGTAGATCCGCGATAGGTGGCCACCGCCCGGTAGTCGTGATCCGGAGAAGGTTCTCGAATCGGGCGGATTAGCCACGAAATGCATCGTCGACACTTGACGCGCAGCGATAGGACTTTAGACAAGTGAGCCAGGCAGAGTACGGCGTGAAAAACGGCGAAAGCCAGCAGAAGGTTGAATTTCAGTTCGTATTCTTCTTTGTAGCTGAAATAAGTGTCCGCGGTAAAAAAGATGAGGAAAAAACACATGGAATACAGATAAAAAATCGTAGTCTTCCAACAACACTTCTTCCATTCGAATCTTCCGTTGGATTCGTCTTCCATGTTTTAATCTGTAACCATCGACGTTAATTAGCGCGGACATCTTTAGGTAAGAAACGTAAAGTTAATTAAAATAAAGCGCAAACTACTTACTTCGAAGTTCTTCGAGCTCGTTTACCGGTCCGAGGATGAAAGTAAGCGAAACGTCGACCGCCTTATAAGTTACTCCGTAATTTGCATAAAGAAGAGCCGATATTACTAAAACAAATCTTTATCGTCCAACAAACGAAAATTTTTTCTTCTTAAACTGTAGACATTATTTTTTCGTAATTCGATTTTATGTTATTACTAGAGGGGCTTTCTTTGCCTTTTCGGCCTCCGTACGTGGACCACGCTACTTCCCGCTGACTCGGCCCACTCTTTTCCGATAGACTATGGTAAGAAAAATTCCGACCGTAATAATCGCCATGGAAAAAATCGATTTTATAAACTTTTTATAAACGACATTTTAAAATTTTACTTTTGATTCGAATTGGGATAGCGGCTTTCGTCTAGATGTCGGTATAGTTACGCCGCTAACATTCGGTGGCTAAACCGCGGCCTATCTACGTACAGTACAGTACGCTACGTTTCGAGACCATCGAAACTTTCTCGGCAGTTTTTTTCGGTCTCGACCCGAAAGGTTCCCGTTGTCGTTTTCTTTCCGCTCTTTTCCATCCCGGGAGTAGACGTTTTCGCCGGTAGTTTTGATTTTCTCCGCCAAAATCGAACGTAGAACCACGTTCGGATTCCGGAACAGAAACGAAATATTAAATTCTTTCCGAGTGGTACAACGTCGGGATTTTTTCAACGTTTCGCGGAAAACCGTTCCGATTCCGCGGTTAAGAATCGACTGGGCCCACTCCTTCAAAAATCTCCCCACGATTCGTCGATTTCCGAAGTCGCCTCTCCTATTATTATTTTTTCGTCGCGATTTTAAACCGTTTTACGTAGACGGAATAGATTTTAAAATCGTAAGAATTTCAAAACTCTGTATCTTCGGGACGTCATACAAAAAATAAAATATACGCGAGAAAGAATTGAAGCGTGTTAATTGCCACGGTTTTTGTCCCGAAAGCGGTCTTCTGGTGGGAGCGGGTTTGTGCGCGGGATTTATAAATGAATAGCTATAAAAGATCATTTTATATTTTCATAGAGTACTTTATTAAATTAAAAAACTTCGTACACGAATACTGGAACGCGTATAAATTAACACTCAAAAAACCTGAACCGTCCAGTACTAAATATTTGATAAATTTTTGAAAATAATTTAGTAATTTTGTTCTTCGAATTCGCTTGTTCGAATGTCACTGGTTTTTTTGAACACGAAGAAGACCGAAAGTACCGTCGAAAACGTTTGTTTTCTATTAAATATTCAGTACTAGACGGTTAAGGTTTTTTGAATGTTAATGTACAGTACTTTATTAATGTTTACGATTAGGTTTAGGATTATTATTTTTATTTATTTTTCAATTCCTCGCAAACGAGAGGGATAAACCAAAGTTCCTCGGTGTGTACCACTCGGCATCCGACTGTAAATCGAAAATTTCAAATGCGGAGAAATATTGTTATGTGCTGTTTCGAATTAATTAAAGATGCGTAACGAACTCGAATAGTTTGAAAATACAATTCGTAATTTCGTTTGCTAATTTTTTTTTAATTATCTAAAAGAATTTCTTAGAAAACGGACATTTCTATAAATTTACATATGAAAAGGATATAGCGAAATGGTAAGACACCAACCGAATGCCGTAAATTAATCGGGCTATTTTAATGCTAAATTCTAAATAAATTACGTAATTAATTTGGCACTAGAGGTAAGCGTTAGGCGCCATCTCTTATTAAAATTAATAATTATAAATATATTAATTAATTTAAATAATTTGGAACNCGGCTCGGAGGTCCGGGTAGCGTAACTGGCAACGCATCTGCACGGTAAGCAGGAGTTGTGGGTTCGAGTCCCGCTCCGGGCCGATTTTTTCTCCCAGCGGTTCCAAATTATTTAAATTAATTAATATATTTATAATTATTAATTTTAATAAGAGATGGCGCCTAACGCTTACCTCTAGTGCCAAATTAATTACGTAATTTATTTAGAATTTAGCATTAAAATAGCCCGATTAATTTACGGCATTCGGTTGGTGTCTTACTATATTGGATATCGGGTTTGGAGATGTTTATTTATATATAGCGAAATGGCCTTTATAGACGAATACAGTCTATAAAGGTCATTTCGCACTAAAATTTTACGCGTATGGCGAAAGACGAACTTCTAGAATTTAAATATATTGGCATGGCTTAACGAGCCGTATCTTCTAAATAACGCGTTCGATCTAGGCAGGGGCGGATCTAGGTTTTTCGGGACCTAGGGCTTATTGAAGGCCAATGGGGCCCCATTTTTTTATTAATATAAATAATACTATAAATTATCATTATTCTTATATTATTAATATTGACTATTTTTTACTATACGTAAGTGCTGATTGTTAATAAAAATACAGTGAAAACTGCTTAGGCGACCACCTGCATTCGACGGGCACCTGCCAAAACGGGCAAAAATTTCAGGCACGGAATAGTTTATCCATAGAGTCTTCGTATAAGTTACCTGTATTAAACGACCACCTGTGTAACGCGACCGCGGGCACCGATTTTTGGTCCGAAACAACATACAACACCTGTAATAAGCGACCACTTTCGCGAATGTATCTGGTCTAAACTATTGTAAGAACCCATCTCAACAACATTTCCACCTCCTAATATAATGAATTAGTCCAAACTCTCGTTCGAACCCATCCCGGGCACTTCTCCCACCCTCAAAATTAGGTGCAGGTGTTAATAAATTAGTCTAGCAACAAAGGAAATTCATTTCAGTTTGTTGGAAAATGTCCGAAATGCAAAGTGCTATCGTTAGAAGATCGTATTAAAGTTATCACAACAGCAATTAGCGGCGAAGTTTAACTA